>NW_024425563.1:50385612-50437121 GCF_017311325.1 Ursus maritimus | reverse complement strand
GTCAACTTTCCAATCACCTACCTACATACTTCATGTCTCCAACATATCATCATAATCACTTATGTCCACACAAAAGCCACAAAAAGAGGGGAAGGTGAGAAACTCTGTGATGTTGCCTCGTTTAATTTGCCACCAGTCCAGGAGATCATAAATGTAAGGGACTATAAATGCTATAAAATACACAGATATCCCAGAAATTTTTGATTTCTAGCTCAGTAGATTAGACCATACCTGTCATAAAGTGAGGTTATGTTAGTTTATATGGCTCTTTTCAGATTACATGTTCATCAGAGAGAAAGAGAGAGGGAAGAGGAAAGACTGAGCTATGACTGAGAGGCAATATCATGTAGTATGTGATAATTCTTAGATTTGGAGTCAAAGAGACCTGGATCTGATTCCCAGTTTTTCCATTTTCTATCTTTGTGCCTTTGAGCAAACTACTTACCCTCTCTGAACCTTGGTTTCTTTATCTATAAGATGGGGGCTCATAATATCTACTTCACAAAGTTTTTATAAGAATTAAGTGAATTAGGGGCGCCTGGGTGGCACAGCGGTTAAGCACCTGCCTTCGGCTCAGGGCGTGATCCCGGTGTTGTGGGATCGAGCCCCACATCAGGCTTCTCCGCTATGAGCCTGCTTCTTCCTCTCCCACTCCCCCTGCTTGTGTTCCCTCTCTCGCTGGCTGTCTCTATCACTGTCAAATAAATAAATAAAATCTTAAAAAAAAAGAATCAAGTGAATTAGTGTATATGAAGTTCTTAGTTCAGTGTCTGAAATATCGGCATATGATAAGAGTTCAATAATTAGCAATTTTTGTTCAGTTTTACAGTAAATGTCAGTGTTTCAAAGTTAAATATACTTTCTCCCAAATTGGGGTTGAGTGTACTACGCTTGCTGCCCTTTAGCTCTTCGTACCAGGTATCTGCTTAGCCTTGAGGTGGAGTAAGTAGCTTGGATGGAAATGGAATGCATTAACCTTGCCTCAACAGTAGCCTGGGGAAAACCCAGCCCTGAGGCTCTTGCAGCTTTATGGGATAGCAGTAAAATGAAAACTACCCTCCATGCTGCAGGTGTGTCAAATTTGAATGTTTCTATCACAAAATGAATGATCTATTACTTGTATTTTTTGAGTACTCAGTCCAAGCTGAGTGAGTCATTGCTTAGTTCTTAAGGAGTATAACTTCAAGCTGGAAAGATATGAAGAACACACATGAAAATGAATTTTGATAATATCAGAATGTGAAATGTGCCAAGTGAGTGGTGGACCTGATGGATGAAGAAGAGTAAGATCTTTGTGTTTTAGAGTGGCCAATGGGCTTGCTTGGCCTTGGATTCAGGGTTTGATTCAGATGGAGGGATAGATGTGGGGGGCAGATTCTAGGTCGTAGGAGGTAGGGGGCATAGGAAAACAACAAAGTCTGAGTAACCTTGTTTGATTATAGTAATGGGGCTAATGAAAAGTAAGGATTTGCAAATACATTGCAATGTAATTTTGAAGAATATCAAAGTCTTAGGGTAAGGAGTTTGGAGCCTATTCTATGGCTTATGAGAAACTATTGATTTTCAAAACAGAGTAGTGATTGACATAACATAATAAAAAATTTAAAAGATCTACATTTTAAAAACATTAAATATATTAACCTCAAAAAAAGAGAGTAGTGATTGAAGAAAAGATGTTATTGAGAGATGTGTACGATAGCTTGGAGCATGTAAATCACTTAGCAAGTGATTACAGTCATCCAAGGTTGATGTAATATAGGGTAAAATATGCACACATGCATGCGCAGAGGGATGATGGCTTCAGCAAGTGTGAATCTGGAAGAATTTACAGCTTCATAATTTACAATCTGTGCCAGATTTGGGACACTCAACTTAATCTAATAATGGGAGCAGCAGTCTTCTCCAGATTAGTCTTAGAAAAATGGAACCTCAACTGTCTGAATACCTCTTTTTAACATTTAAAGAAGACTTTAAAATGAGATAGATAGAATTACTTAAACAAGATCATGTGAGGAAATTACAGTCCCCTAGTTAAGCACAACATAAGAACAAGGACAAATGAGGATGGGAATATGGGACTAGGTCCACCAGTTCAGGTATTAATGACATATCAAGGTGATTCATAATTCAATGTTAAGTAAGTAGTAGAGGGGTTTATCCAGCCAAATTCCATTTTAGAAAATTATCCCTCAAGAATTAATGAATGCGTATGTAATTTTGAAGTCTAAAAGAGGATTTATGAGACGGAGTTTACCATTTATAGAAATAAATCCTATCTTAAAAAAATCTTTTTGTAAGTAGATAAATATAATGTTTACTCTTTGTAGCACACTTGATCTTTATAATATAACTAAAATATTTTATTTGTATTTCTCCTGGGAAGATATGTATGGTCACTTACTAACTTCCCATCCCCCTTCCAGTCTCTGCTAACACACAGATACGTGTCTCTCTTCCCCTTTTCCCGATATTCTTATTATGTACAATGACTCAGCTTCTCATAGAGTCCTCTTTCTTGGGACGGGGATGGGTGTGCTGAGAAGGGGATAGTGATGATGGTGGGAGCTATGAATATTATGTTAAGGTTTAGTCTTATATCCTTGGAATGTGCTCTGTAATCTCACCACTGGGGAATAGTTTCTTTAGTATTCCTTTAGAGTATATTTTGGTGCCCTTAGGCCTTTGTTTTGTTTGTTTCATTCCCTCCAGACTTTGTGGTATGTGTGATAATAAATTCTGGCACTGGCTACTTGAGTTGGGAATGTTGTCACTAGTACCTGAAAGGATCTTAATACATTCACATTCCCACAATCTGTTAACCATCCAACATCCCCAACTTTATAAAATGCAAATCAGAGGGGTGAGACAGCAGAGTGGGATGCACCAGGTGTCTGTCTCTCCAACTAAATAATATTTACACTGGCAGAATCTGTCTGATGTAACTATTTTGGAACTCTGGATTCTGTTGAGACTTGGATCTTTCAGAAGAAATTTTGGATGGAAAATTGTGGTAATTTCTAGATCAGCAGTTAGTTACCCGTTCTCTGTCCCATAGCCCTGTGGCAGGTGGCTGTGCACATGTTCCTGGAGAAGTTGCATGTAGCTTGTGGGAGCCAAGGTGGGCAAAAGAGACCCTGTCCTCCAAATATTAGGGATCTGTGCTTTAATCACTGATTTCTGCTTCTGATCACAGAGGTGCAAAGAGGCAGCATCTATTGTTTTTGTTTCTCATTTCTGCAAGCCCTTATCTTTGACTGAAGTGATTTCCAAAGTTTTTAAAGGGCTAGTGCCTTTCTCCCACCTTCATTTTCTTTTTCTCTTTCCCCCATCCCACAGTAGCTAGACATTAAAAACTAATACATTCAAAAGCTACCGTGTACATGAGAAAACTTAGAAAGTCATCATGCATACCATGAGAAAGGCATAGGCTGAGAAAAGACCTGAGAAAACCTTAAATTTATAGTACAAGCTGATCCTTGGCACAGAGATAGTCTACAACAATAAAAATGATAATAAAAAAATAAAACCTTATAAATATTGGGGGAGGGGAGAATCTGATTTCTAGAGTTACCACATTACTAGATTAAAATGTCCAGTTTTCAAATAAAAAAATCACAAGACTTACAAAGAAATAGGAAAGTATGGCCCATTTAAGGGAAAAAAAAGAAAAAGAAACTGTCCCTAAAGAGACCTGATGGTGGATCTACCAGACAGAGGCTTTAAAACAACTGTCTTAAAGATGCTCAAGGAATAAAGGAAGATATGGTGAAAGCCAAGAAAATGATGTATGAATAAAATGAAAATATTGTAAAGATATAGAAAACCTTGAAACCAAAAGAAATTCTGAGCTGAAAATTACAATACTGAAATGGAAAATTCACTAAGAGATTCAAAGGCAGATTTGGGAAGGCAGAAGAAAGAATCAGTTAACTTGAAGATAGTGTAATGGAAATTATTGAGTCTGAGGAACAGAAAGAAAAAAGACTGAAGAAAAGTGAACAGAACCTAACCATCTTGTGGTACCGTTGGGTGTAGCGACATATTTATTGAGGGAGTCCCAGAAGGAGGAGATAAAGAAAGGGGCAGAGAGAAAATTTGAAGAAATAATGACTCAGAACTTCCCAAATTTGATCTAAGAAGCTCAACAAATTTCAAGTAGGATTGTTCAAAGAGACCCACACCAACGCACATTATAATCAAGCTACCCAAAGCCAAAGAGAGAACCTTGAAAGCACCAAGAGTGAAGTGACTCATCACCTTCAAGGGATCCTCAATAAGACTACTAGAGAGTTCTCATCAGAAGCTTTGGAAGCCAAAATGCTTAAGGCTTAAGGTCTTGATATTTGCTATTTCTACTCCTTGAAATACTCTGTGTCAGGTTGTTACTTGATTTGATTCTTCTTGTCATTGGGATCAAGTGTGAGCACCTCCTCACTGAAGCTCTTCATAGCAGTTATGCATTCATTTGCTTTCCTATTTTGTCTGTGTCCTTCCAATAGAGCATAAGGTTTACAAAAGCAAGTGCCCTGTCTGCTTATTCACACTGATCCCCTGGCACTAGAATATTATTGAAGTTTAATATTTGTTCAATGAATAAGTGTTTTCATATAATTACATTTGAGGCTCTAAAGATGGATTTGAGCTTGGGGTGAATGGGGTGTCTTTAAAATAGTTATTACAAAGTATTGTATGAAGTGTGTGTTCATTTTTGTTTGTTTGTTTGAGGGTCTATAGCTTTCATCCTTTACTTGATAGAGCACATGTCCAAATAGTTAGAAACCACTGTATCATTTTTCTTCATTTTCTAACATTTGGAATTGCACCATAAAAGTTTTACATCCTTTATAGGTAACCAGGTTATCAGACTTGATGTTTTTCAAAAGAGAGGCTAAGGGTAGCTTATGTTATTATCTGTGTGGTACTGGTACAATCTTCCTGTCAGTTCTGAGAGTTTGCAATTTGGGGATGTGCCAGGGCCCTTCCTGTCTCTGCTCCTACGTAGAGTGTATCATGGGTAGAGGCCCTACCTCCTAGAATAAGGAGTCTCTATTCCCTTATCCTCTCTTATGTTACCTTCTGAGTATTATAGTTTCAGTCTTTAATATAGACAGATATAGACAGAACACTGCCACTGGGTGTGTAGAGATGAGAACCAAACTCTACCTGCCTCCAAGAGCATTGTGCAGGGCCTGGGGATAGCTATTGTTTTCTGATACTCTGCATCTCTGGCCGGAGACAGAAAGCAGGGGAGGGAGGGCAAAGTCTCTTCTCAGTCTACCTATGCAGAAAAGTGTGAGCATACTAGAACCAAACTGCTATCCTTGAAAAGTCCTGCCTGCTTGCAAGGTTGGGCCTTGGCTGGTATCTGGAAACTTAGATTTCTGGAATGTTCCCACCATGAACTGATAAAAGTGGCTCAGTGTGCTTACACTATTTGTACAAACAATATAGTTTATGCTGAACACCTGCTTTCCTTCTGAGAGTCTACAATTTGGGTATGTTACAAGGAGGGGTTTGCTTCTGGGAACATCACCCAATAACAGTCCTGGGCACTCAGTCTCTAACAAGCTTTCCTGGTTGGCAACACTTCACATGTGTTGTGACAACTTGTTGCTAGGAGAGTTAAGCACTTCCTTGTGACTCTACTGGGAGAAGTCCCTTGGGAACTCGTGCCTGGTTTCCCCCTGACTTCACTTCATGTGCCTTTCCCTTTGCTGATTGTCTTTGGTATCCTCTTGCTGTAATAAATTATAGCTGTGAGTATGAATATATGCTGCGTCTTGAGAGTTCTGCTAGTGAATAATCAAACCTAGGTGTTGTCTTCAGACCACCTGACACATTGCCACTTCCGGATTACCAGAGCTCTTGATTTCGGAGGACAGTGTTTGTAAAATACTGATTGATTGTTTTTCAATGAGCTCCATAGGCTTTAAGGTCGGTGGGCATTCTCCAAGATTCTGGCAAAGAGTTGCTAACTTGTTTTTAGTCATGTGATTATGTGATTTATTTTTATTTTTATTTCCTGGTGTCTCCATATGTATTTTAGTAGAAAGGAAAGGTTGTATTAGGGGGTTACAGCATTAACACATAAAAGTCACAATTTTGGGCACCTTATATTTTAAATTTTTGGTAGTTGTAGAATCTAGCTTATGTTTGCTATTTTGTATTTATTTATTTGTTTGTTTATTTATACATTTATTTATTATTCATTTTATTTATTCATTTGAGAGAGAGAGAGAGAGACCGAGAGAGTGTAAGCAGGGGGAGAGGCAGGGAGAGAGGGAGAAGTGGAGTCCTCGCTGAGCAGGGAGCCCAATGCAGGACTCAGTCCCAGGACCCTGGGATCATGACCTGAGCTGAAGGCAGATGCTTAATCATCTGAGCCACCCAGGTGCCCCTGTTTTTATTTCTTATAGTTGGTTGAATAGTGCCTCCCAAAAGATATGTCCAAGTCCTAATCCCCAGTATCTGTGAATGTGGCCTTATTTGGAAATATGGTCTTTGCAGATGTAATTAAGTTAGGGATCTCAAGATGAAATCATCCTGGATTTCGGGTAATGCCTAAAACCAATGACAGAATGTCTTTATAAGAGAAAGTAAAGGAGTAAACATAGTGACACAGAAGAGGGCCATGTGAAAATAGAGGCAGAGACTGGAGTGATATGTCTTTAAGCCAAGGATGCCAAGAATTGTCAGCTGCCACCAGAAACTAGGTGAGAAGCATGGAAATTATTCTCCCTCAGAGCCTCCAGAAACCAAACCTGCTGAAACTTTAATTTTGTACTTCTGACCTCCAGAACTATGAAAGAATAGTTTTCTGTTGTTTTAAGCTACCTACTTTGTGGTAATTTGTTATGGCAGCTTTAGGAAACAGTTCTTGATGTTTGAAATAATCCCCGTTAGAGTGGGGAGAAGCAGAGTCCCCGGCTTGAAGGAAAGGAAATTTGAACAGATTTTTGGAAGGTGTAAGTTACTTTCTAAGAGAGTACAAATGATCCCCAGTGGTGACTAGATCCCTTAAGTTTATATCTCTACCTGGTTCTAAACCTCATGATTTTGAATGCTAGACGTTCTGGGTACCATAGGTCTCTCTCTTATCATTGCCTTTTGTTTGTGTTCAGAGACCCTGCAATTCTGGTCTTCCTGAGGCATCTGACTTTGAATTCAACCTATGTCCTTGGAATCTCAGAGAACTCCGAGAAAGGTCATAGCTGTTTGAGCAGTAGAAAGAGCTTATTCTAACCCCTCATTACCTGGTCCCATCTCCCACCCCAGCCAGGCTACTCACATATGCACTCTTCACATTCAGGCTTTTAAGGGAGAAGTCCATCTTTTGGAGTTTGATGGGCAGTCAGTAGATGGGCAACACCTTCCTTGCTCCATAACTCATGGGCTCTTACTTCTCAGTGGTGCTCTGTAGGCTTGAGGGTCACTCAGTGAGAAAACAATGGATGCAATAGAGGGTGCCTGTCTCAGATCCATTCTAGATGCCAGGCGTTACATGGCCTTTAAAAGTTACCCTCAGGCTAGATGTGGAAGTTCAAGGTTAGGAGAGCTTGGCATCTACCGGATGGTTGAGAGATTATTCACTCAGCACAGAGATTTCATGGTTTTATCACTGTGTTTCTTGATGTTGTAGACAGTTAAGAGATAGCAATTAGTTGTTTTCTTCAGCTGTAAAAAGGCAAGGTGACCATCAGCAATTGATCAGTGACCCCCTTATTCCTTACTAGAAATCCTCTTACCCACAAACTTAGGAGTTCCTTTATCCTTTCTTATATTTGCTCAGAGACTTTTTTTCCCCTTTTTTTTGGATGTTTGTTTCACAAGGACCTTTGGGTACCCTGGCCTCTGTGTCATACTCATTTCCCTGACTGGGACTCTTTGACCCTGTGGTACACTTTTCTTTTTCTTTATGTTTTTGTTTATATTCCAGTTAGTTAACATACAGTGTAATATTAATTTCAGGTCTATAATATTGTGATTCAACACTTCCATATATCATCCTGTGCTCATCACCACAAGAGCACTCTTCAATCCCCGTCACCTATTTATCCCACCCACCTCCTCTCTGGTAAGTTCGCTTTCTTTTTTTTTTTTTATAATAATTTTTTATTATGTTATGTTAGTCACCATACAGTATATCCTTAGTTTTTGATGTAATGTTCCATGATTCATTATTTGCATATAACACCCAGTGCACCATGCAATACATGCCCTCCTTAATACCCATCACTGGCCTATCACAATCCCCCACCCCTCTCCCCTCTGAAGCCCTCAGTTTGTTTCCCAGAGTCCACAGTCTCTCATGGTTCATTCTCCCTTCTGTTTACACCCCCTTGATTCTTCCCTTCCTTCTCCTACAGATCTTCCTATTTCTTATGTTCCATAAATGAGTGAAACCATATGATAATTGTCTTTCTCTGCTTGACTTATTTCACTTAGCATAATCTCCTCCAGTCCCGTCATTGTTGCTGCAAATGTTGTGTGATCATTCTTTTTGATGGCTGAGTAATATTCCATTGTATATATGGACCACATCTTCTTTTTTTTTTTTTTTTTAAAGATTTTATTTATTTATTCGACAGAGATAGAGACAGCCAGCGAGAGAGGGAACACAAGCAGGGGGAGTGGGAGAGGAAGAGGCAGGCTCACAGCAGAGGAGCCTGATGTGGGGCTCGATCCCATAACGCCAGGATCACGCCCTGAGCCGAAGGCAGACGCTCAACTGCTGTGCCACCCAGGCGCCCCATGGACCACATCTTCTTAATCCATCATCTGTTGAAGGGCATCCTGGCTCCTTCCACGATTTAGCTATTGTGGACAATGCTGCTATGAACATTGGGGTGCATATGGCCCTTCTCTTCACTACGTCTGTATCTTTGGGGTAAATACCCAGTAGTGCAATGGCTGGCTCATAGGGTAGCTCAATTTTTAACTTTTTAAGGGACCTCCACACTGTTTTCCAGAGTGGCTGTACCAACTTGCATTTCCACCAACAGTGTAGGAGGGATCCCCTTTCTCCACGTCCTCTCCAACAATTGTTGTTTCTAGCCTTGTCAATTTTTGCCATTCGGAGTTTTTAATCCATTTACATTCTAAGTAATTATTGATAGGTATATATTTATTGTGATTTTATTACTTGTTTTGTGGCTGTTTCTGAAAATTTTCTCGTATCCTTTCTTGTCCTACTCTCTTTCACAGTTTGATGAGGTTTTTTAGTCATATATTTGGATTTCTTTCTCTTTATTCTTTCCATGTTTTTTAGTGGTTTTTGATATATGGTTACCGTTAGGTTCGTATATAACCTCTTCTGCATATACCAGTCTCTATTAAGTTAATGGTCCTTCAAATTTGAACCCATTCTTTCCTCCTCTTCACTCCACATTTTAAGCATAGGTTATTATATTTTATGTCTTTTTATTTTGTGAGTTCTTTGATTTTCTACAGAAATATTCTTTTTTACTGCTTTTGTGTTTCCTACATTAACACAGTTATTTTTGGTCTTTCCTTTCCAGTCAAATAGTCCCCTTTAATAATTCTTGCAGGGCTGGCTTAGTGGTCGTGAACTCCTTTAGTTTTTGTTAGTCTGGGAAACATTTTTTTTTTTTTTTTGGTCTGGCAAACTATCTCTCCTTCAATTCTGAATGATAGTTCTGCTGGATAGAATATTCTTGGCTCCAGATTTGTCCCATTCAGCACTTTGTATAGCACAGACTTTTAGTTGTCTCCCCAATATCCATTCACTCTGTATTCCTTACCAGAATCCCAGTTTTTTGGAAGAGAGAAATGTACTTAGCTAAAACATCTATATTTCCCAGTTTCCCTTGCCACCACCGATGACCAATGAAATATAAACAGAAGCCATCAATTGGAATTTCTGAGGAATCCTTGTAAAGAGGCCGAATCTAGCTGGGAAGTTTGCCAGTTAAACCCTGCCTACCATCTTTTTTCTTCTGGCCTGGAACATGGAATTTTTCCTACAGCCATCTTGAACCATAAAGCCATCCTTGAGGATGTGCTAAGTGCACTCAGCCATACACTAAGGATGATGGCACAGAGAGCTGAAGGAGGCTGGGTCCCCAGTGACCCTGAGGCTTCCTTTCCAGCCCTGGACCACCAATCTCCAAACTTCTTTTACTTCTTTGAGCACTGTTATTTGAGGTTTCTAATATTTGCACAAAACTTAATCCTAATTGTGTATCCTTTCTGTTTGCCTAGGATGGGATATTTTTATTACATTTACTTTATCCCCATTTATGTTTTCCCAACACAGGGAAATCTATTTTGTAACCCACAAAAGATAATTAACATTCCACTAATTTTATCTAGTGCATGATTACATCTAAAGTATCTCACAATCCCGGTTAATAACTATGTACCAATAAAAGTTCCAGATAAAATAAGCAGCAAGGCACATTGAGTGTGTGTTATTCCTAAGATAATTGTATCCCATTACATTTAATTTTTCCCCATCTTTTGAAAATTTAATTTAATTAAGAAGATTTATGTTGTTGGAATCTTACCTATGTTACCCATCTGGCTCCCTGTAGCTGCCTGTCAGTACTAAAAGCTCAAAAATAGAGCCATATGGGACATTTCTAAAATAAATCTTTGCCTTTTAGACAGGACTGTGGCTCAACTTTGAGGCTCTTCCTGGGATTATGCATGCTGCATTTTTGAGGTGCACAGGATAAGAAATCAATTACTACCTAGAAATGTTTCTCTATCGCATATAAAACAAAAGATTGTCATTACCAAATTTACTTTATCTTTATGGCTTACAAATTGAGATGGAAAGAAACTGAGAGATGGATTCATAGAATAAAAAATCTTTATTCATATTTTTATTTTATTCTATGATTAAAAACTAGTTTGTTAATTAGTATCAGTTAACTGGAAAATGAAACTGAAAGTGGAGATTTATTCCTTTTCAATTTTTTCTCCCACCACCATTCTCTGATTATTCCTCTTTAGTGAGTCACTGCATCCAAAAGCCACTATCCACAGTTGAGAAAACTTTTTTGCCGAGTGATTTCTGTCACATCAGTTCAAATTCTTATGCTCTTTAACAGTTACTTATCCACAAGGGGGATTGTGTTTTGTTGTTGTTGTTCGTTTTTGGTAAAGAATTAAAAGATAAAAGGAAACTCAAGGAAGATCACCAAAAAAATACTATATAAGAAAAAAAGATGACAGTCTGTTTAGTTTCCCTAAATTGGAAGATTTTGAAAATAAATGACCTAATACTAATTATAACTCCATAAAAATTAAACTACCAATATGCTGCTAAACATTAAAAAACCTGGAGGGAACACGTTTACTATGAATTGGTATCAAGGTAGTAACTTTTTGTGATTTTCCCTTTAAGACCTGAGACAAGGTGGCAGCTGTTGGAAGAAGTGTGCCTCTGTGACCAGTCCTCTGATGAGCCCATCAAGCTACTGAGCAGGCACAGATGATTTTAGCACTGATCTTTTTTGTTGGACACTAGTGATTCATGTAGATGGTGAGTGGGAATTAGGTAGGAAGGAGAAATAAAAGGTCTATAATTTGAGATGCTTTTCCCCCTCAAAATAATGGGCAATCACCTATAGTATGTTTCTTTGCTTATCTTGAATGGGACAAGTTTCAAAGAGACACTATTTTCTTGATGAGGGTGTGCTGCTGCTGCGGTTGACATAAGATGGGTCTTTTGTGGGGGGCCATGATGCTTGTATGTCTCTGAGACCCTACCATACCTCCACCATGCTCCATCTGTTCAGCCTGGGTGTCTGCAAACCCTCCAGCAATCGCTGCATTCTGGGCATCCATCTTATTGTTGGTGAGTCATCAGATTAAGGGGTTTTAACAATTCACTGTGGCTCCTCCAGCTGGGCAGATTGCATTAGGGGCTCGAGCCCCAGGCATGATTTGTCTGTCTCTGTGGTGCCTCAGTTGCGGATGTTGTGTTCCCTTAGAACAAGTTTTAACAAAGATGTATGTTTCTTTTTTTTTTCTTTTTCCACACACAACCGACTGCTTTCAAAGGCAGAAATCTGCATCCTCATGCCATACCTGGACCCAACAGCTGGGTACCTGAGCCTTTGAAAACTGGGGAATAACTACTTCCAGTCCTGACTTTTGAGAATTACTGGTGGTAGCATAAAGGCCTTGGCACCCTATGGAGCTAGTAACTCAACTTTCTTTTGTGTTTTGAAGGTGACTCACACCATGTAGCTGTTGGGTTAAGTTTCAGGATGACACATGATGTTTAAGTGCACTCTCCTGTGGGGTGAACAGGTTGCTCCCTGAATAATTGTGCTTTTGTACTCAAGGGCTGAAGTTTTTCTTTTCTGAGCCTAGGCTTGGGTCCATTCATTCAGTCTCTGCATCTGGGTGGGGAGATCAAAGAGCCCATGAAAATGGAATGTGTTAGAAATCGCTAGCAAAATTTTGGAGATGCAAAATAGACTCATGTGAAGCAATTTGGAAGGAAGCAACAGATGCCAAAATGTAAGCATTAAATGTAGAAGAATGAAATTCCAAGCATGGATGGTGGTAGCAGGGAGAAATATAGAGAAAGTAGAACTTGAAAAATAAGAGATTTGAGATGTTATTTATGGAGTGGAAAACAGCATGAGCAAAGTTCAGAGGCAAGGATAGCAGCATGCCATAGGTATAACCTGAGGATTGTCAGCATCAGGCAGCATTGCCATGGATTGTGGTGAGAGATAATATAGGGATATTCCATAATATGGGGAGGGAGGTCAGATGCCTTTGGGAAGAGAGAACTTCTCTAGGTAGCCCAGTAAATGTCATAAGAAAGAGGAGAGCAAGAGAACCGTACAAAGGGGAAAAGATGGTTATTGCAATAAAAAAAAAATAACTCCCTTTCATTTCCCAAGCCCAACAGGTGCTTAGGTCCTGTGATCTGAAGGTTTCACAGTAAAGAGGCAGGGGTCACTAAGCTGTTTGATAAGGGTAGTATTCCAAGAAAGGCATGAAGCAGTGCACCCAAGAGCAATCCTCTATATCAGAGCTCAGGAAGCACTTAACAGCACTGAGGAGGCCTCATTGGAGACACTCCCCACCCCCCTCACCTCCCACCTCCCACACAGGCACACTTCAGGCATCACAGTAAGTGAAATTATACGCACGGCCAGCTTCATAAGCCGTCTACTGAATTAATGTTGCATTAGATTAATTCAACTTATTGCTATAAAAGTCTGTGCAAGTTCCCATCTAATATTTTATATATTCTCAAGAATGTAAGTAGGGAGAAGAATTGTTAAAAATTGAACCTGAGGAAATTAAATGACTATGGTCACTCAGGTAATAAATGAGATTAAAACAGGAGCTCCATCTTTGGGACTCTAAATCCAGTGACTCAGGTGGCCAGGTAATAGAGGATAGTTCCGAGTCAGGAGAGTCAGTCTGTCTGGTGGTTTTTCATGTGTGGTGGGTATTCGTTCTTTTTGCCAAGTATTTCCAGTTTCCCCCCCTATCGGATACATGGGCAGGATTCTACTTCCTGGCTCCCTTGTAGTTGGGGAGCTTGTGAATAATTCTGGCCAATGTGTTATGAACAGATGTGTGTCACCTCTAGGTGAAAGCAGTTGCATGCTAGCTCAAGATCCTTCTGAGCTCTCTTTCCCTCTGCCTCAGTGACTGTAATGCGCTACATACTGGCTGCTCTATCAGATCGGGTCCTAGAGTGAGGAGACATGGAGCAGAATTTTCAACCTACTCATAATGGATACGTAACATGAGGGAGAAATAAATCTTTGCCATTTTATGCCACTAGGATTTTGTATTGTCTGTACCCCAGCAGAACATGGTCTAAATTGGCCGATAGTGTGAGGTTTTGTACTCTAGGCAAAAAATGGGGGCAGATCAAATGGGAAGTCAGGGAGTGAGTCTAAGGGAAATTGTGAAGGTGAAACCTGCAGGACCGCGTAATTGATAGAATATGGTTATTCAAGGAGAAGTAGGCTTAGAAGAGACTGCCAGTGTTTAAAGCCCAGATATGGGGAGAATGAAGGTCATTTTAGTTTGAAGATAATAAATATAGTATTTATTTCCTTTAAAAAATGAAAATAGCTCCTGGCAAGATTTTAAAAGCGATATATACTGATTATAAATACTCAAGTGATGCAGAAAGTTATGAATAAAAAATTAGAAATTAATATGATTTTAACACATTGATAATCGTTTACATTTTGGTTTACACATACATATGAATGAACATATGTGACATGACCATACTTGTGTATGTTTACAAACATATTTAGAAAAATCATTAACTGTTGGACATACTGATTATGAAATGGAGATATCTTTGAGACATTCATTTATTAAAAAAAATTTGTTGGGACGTCTGGGTGGCTCAGTCGGTTAAGTGTCTGCCTTCGGCTCAGGTCGTGATCCCAGGGTCCTGGGATCGAGTTCCGCATCAGGCTCCCTGAGCAGGGAGCCTGCTTCTCCCTCTGCCAGCCACTCCCCCTGCTTGTGCTTGTTCTCTCTCTCTCTGACAAATAAATAAAATCTTTAAAAAAATACAAGTAAAAAAATTTATTAAGTGCCTACCATCTAATAGGTCATAGATTAGGTCCTGGAGCACAAATGTTAACGAGTAGTTACTGTACCTTTTTTAAGAAAGCTAATGGACTGGTAGAAAAACTTCCCATCTAGAAGGGGCCAATTGGAAATATGGAATTGGAATTCAGTGTGGTGCAGATTTGGGAGTTATAGGCAGAAACAGCAGTTACTGCCTGAGTACGACTGATTTTCCAAGAGAAAAAGGAAGAGGATCAGATGAAGGCCAAAATTAGAGAAGGCCCAAGTGGTAATAAGGGAAAGAAGGGCCTGTGGGGAGGGAAAGAAGAAATGGCCAAAAGAGGTGCATATGATTACTCAAGTTTGGTTAATTTATCATACAGAAAATGATTTTTGGAATAGAGAAAACGATGATGCCTCTTTGGAAAATGGAAAGAGGAAATCCTTTGTGGGGAATTAAAGATGGTAAGGAGGGAAGCTGTAATGTGAGAGCTGGCTTTTCTGGGGAATTAGTACATCTGGAGGCTGGGTCTGCTGTCATCTGCCTGGACTTGATGCCAGGGGTCCATTTGGAATTTAAAACACTTAATCTCTCTGTCTCTCTCATCTTTCTCATGCTTAGCCACAGCCTAAAACGCAAGCCCTTGATTTCCTTCCCTTTCATTTGCTCTTGTCCTTGGCTTTCTGTCTCTTTGGCCTCTTCATTGAAAGTTTCTTCCTCTTTTGTGACTTTGACAGAAGCCACCTCCCATCTATAAAGACACTCTTTCTTCTCCTATATCACACCGGTCATGGGGCAGGGAGGATGGGATGGCATCCCATCATTTTTTACATTACTAGAAAGCAGGGAGTTCACACTGGTGACCACTGCATCCAAAGACGCAGTTAGCCAAAGACGGTTTGCTAACATTTTGGACCTTACAATGTTTTATAAATTTTAACCAAATTTCATAACCAGGAGATTTATTTATTTTTTCTAATTTTTGAAAAATTTTAATTCAAGTATAGTTAACATACAGCGTTATATTAGTTTCCGGTGTACAATATAGTGATTCAGCAATGCCAACCATCATCCAGTGGTCAGCACGACAACTGCACTGTTTAATCCCCATCACCTATTTTACCCATCCCTCTCCTCTGGAACCGTCAGTTTGTTCTCTATAGTTAAGAGTCTTTTTCTTGGTTTGTCTCTCTTTCTCCTCCCACCCACCCTTTGCTTGTTTGCTTTGTTTCTTAAATTCCACATATGAGTAAAATCACATGGTATTTGTCTTTTTCTGACTGACTTATTTTGCTTAGCATAATACTCTGGCTCCATCCATGTCATTGCAAATGGCAAGAGTTCACTCCTTTTTATGGCTGTGTGATATTTCATTATATATAGTTATATATATATATATTTATTTATATTTTATATATTTATTTATATTTATATATTTATCTTTTATATAAGATTTATCTTTTATATAATACTTCTATTTATTTTTACATATTTTATATAAATTTATATATTTATATAGATTTATATATATATATTTATATATATATAAAAATCTCCATTTATCCATTGATGGACACTTGGGCTGTTTCATAATTTGGCTATTGTAGATAATGCTGCTATAAACATCAGGACACATGTATCCCTTTGAACTAGTATTTTTGTATTTTTTGGGTAAATACCTCGTAGTACAATTGCTGGGTCATAGGGTAGTTCTATTTTTAACTTTTTGAGGAACCTCCATACTGTTTTCCAGAGTGGCCTCACCAGTATGCATTCTCACCAACAGGGCACAGGAGGGTTCCCCTTTCTCCACATCCTCACCAACACCTGTTGTTTCTTGTGTGGTTGATTTTAGCCATTCTGACAGGTGCAAGGGGATACCTCACTGTTGTTTTGATTTACATTTCCCTGATGGTGAGTGATGTTGAGCATCTTTTCATGTGTCTGTTGGCTGTCTGTGTGTCCTCTTTGGAGAAATGTGTGTTCCTGTCTTCTGCCCATTTTTATTTTTATTTTTATTTTTTTTAAAGATTTTATTTATTTATTTGACAGACAGCCAGCGAGAGAGGGAACACAAGCAGGGGGAGTGGGAGAGGAAGAAGCAGGCTCATAGCGGAGGAGCCTGATGTGGGGCTCGATCCCATAACGCCGGGATCACGCCCTGAGCCGAAGGCAGACGCTCAACCGCTGTGCCACCCAGGCGCCCCTCTGCCCATTTTTAAATTGGATTATTCATTTTCTAGGTGTTGAGTTTTACAAGTTCTTTATATATTTTGGATACTAACCCTTTCCTGGATAAGTTATTGGCCATGATCTTCTCTCAATCTGTAGGTTGGTTGCCTTTTAGTTTTGTTGATTGTTTCCTTTGCTGTACAGAGGCTTTTTATTTTGATGTAGTCCTAAGAGCTTATTTTTGCTTTTGTTTCCCTTGCCTCAGAAGACCCACCTAGGAAAAGGTTGCTGTGGCTGATGTCAAGGAAGTGCTCTCTTTTAGGATTTTTATGGTGTCAGGTCTCACATTTAGGTCTTTAATCCATTTTGAGTTTGTTTTTGTGTGTGGTGTATGAGCGTGGTCCAGTTTCATTCTTTTGCATGTGGCTGTCCAGTTTTCTTGATACCATTTGTTGAAGAGACAGTCTTTTTCCCTTTGGATATTCTTTTCTGTTTTGTTGAAGATTAATTGACGGTATAACTGTGGGTTCATTTATGCATTTTCTATTCTGTTCCAGTGACCTGTGTGTCTATTTTGTGCCAGTACCATATTGTTTTGAATACTGCAGCTTTGTGATGTAACTTGAAGACCAGAATTGTGATGCCTCCAGCTTCATTTTTCTTTTCAGGACTGCTTTGGCTACTCAGGGTCTTTTGTGGTTCCACACAAATTTTAGGATTGTTTGTCCTAAATCTGTGAAAAATGCTTTTGGTATTTTGATAGGGATTGCATTAAATGCATAGATTGCTTTGGGTAGTATATTTAACAATATTTGTTCTTCCAGTCCATGGGCATAGATATCTTTCCATTACTTTGTGTCATCTTCAATTTCCTTTGTCAGGGCTTTATAGTTCAGAGTACAGGTCTTTCACCTCTTTGGTTAGGTTTATTCCTAGGTATCTTGTTATTTTTGGTGCAGTTGTAAATGGGGTTGATTCCTTAATTTCTCCTTCTGCTGCTTCATTATTGGTGTATAGAGATGCCACAGATTTCCACATGTTGATTTTGTATCATGTGACTACTGAATTTATCACTTCTAGTAGTTTTTTGGTGGACTCTTTTGAGTTTTCTATATATAGTATCATGTCATCTGCAAACAGTGAAAGTATGACTTCTTCTTTACTAGTTTGGATGCCTTTTATTTCTTTTTATTGTCTGATTGCTGTGGCTAGGACTTCCAGTACTATATTGAATACAAGTTGTGAGAGTGGACATCCTTGTCTTGCTCCTGACTGTAGAGGACAAGCTCTCAGTTTCTCCCCAATGAGGATGATGTTTGCTGTGGGTTTTTCAAAGATAGCCTTTATTATGTTGAGGTATGTTTACTCTAACCCTAGTTTGTTGAGGGTGTTTATCACAAATGGATGTTGTACTTTGTCAAATGCTTTTTCTGCATCTCTTGAAATGACCATATGGTTTTTGACCTTTCTCTTATTAATGCGATGTGTCTCATTGATTGATTTGTGAATATTGAACCACCCTTGCATCCTGCAATCCCACTTGATGGTGATGAATGATTTTTTTTAATGTATTGTTGGATTCTGTTTGCTAGTATTTTGTTGAGGATTTTTGCCTGTGGGTCCTCATGGATATTGACCTATACTTCTCTCTCTCTTTGTGTGTGTGTGTGTGTGTGTGTGTGTGTGTGTGTGTGTGTCTTTATCTGCACAACTGGGAGATTTAATATAAAAATTAGCATATGGTTTTTCTTGTAAAAATTAGGAGTTTTGATGACATAGGGCTTTCATTGTGGCAGGGCAACGTTTGGCTAAAGGTGTGGTGAAGTGACCCCTTTTAGCTCACCACAGTCCCTGCTGCTCGTCCAGCACATTTGTACGGACTCCCCTGGGCTTGTCCAGCTGTTTATGTTAGTTGCTTGGTCATTGTGGCGTTGCTTGTCTCCTTTGAATTCCCTGTTTTCTCACAATATCACTGTCATGTCCTGAACTGCCTGACTGGCTCATGCTCTTGAATTCATGAAGTCTTGGAATCTTGTGCATTATTAGAGTTAAAGCAGTTCTCATGTGCCAGGCAGTGTTCTAAGGGCTTTACAAATACTAACTCATTTAAACCTCATAATAACTGTCTGGGTTAGGAACTAATATTACCCTTATTTTTTAGACAGGGAAACTGAGACACAGATGTTAAATTAATAGCCACATCATATAGCTAGTATGATAATTTTTTACTTTACTTCAGCTTCTTCCAGGAACCTGAGGTACTTCAGTGTCTACAGAGATGACCCACCCCATACCACAAACTCACGTTCTCATTTCTGGTGAACTTTTCTATTTCATCACAGTCACTCACATCTGCACACATTGGACCTTGTCAAAAATCAATAATAGATATAGTTCTGATATTTGAACTCTGAATCTACTCTGTGACCACAGCCCCTTATCTTTCTAAGTCTTTAATCCAATTTTCAACCTCATAGGGCTCTCTATACTCTAAAATACTTCATTTTTACCTGGTCTATCTGTTCTTTTTGTAGTATCATTTTTTTTCTCTTACCAAGACTGGTTTCCATGGTGATCCCATGAACCACTTTATCACTAATAGCCACAACTCTCATATACTCTCCTTTTCCAACATGATTTTTCAGCAGAACTTCAGTCAGTTTTACAATCTCACCTTCTCTGCCTTAGTAAACTGATGAAAAACATAAGGCTATAAATTTAGGGTTTCCAGTTTCAGCTAGGTGTTGAGACCTCATTAATCTGTTCATTTAACAGGTATTCATGGAGTACCTATTATGTGTCAGGCTCTAACCTAGACACTCCGATAAATTAGTGAACGAACCAGACAAAAGCCCTGCCTGTATGGAGCTAATATTCTAGAGGGGACAGATGTAAAAACAAGAAAAATGTATAGTATATAAGACATTGAATGTGGTGTGGAGAAAAATAGGTAAGGACAGGGTACAGGGAGAGCTGGGGAACAGATAGAATAAGGAATACTAACTGAGAATGAGTTGTTGAGTGAAGAATTGAAAAGGTGAGTATACTATGCAGGTAATCTGGGGTAAGAGAAATCCAGACAAGGGGAACATCAAGTGCAAACGTCCTGAGGCAGGAGCATGCCTGAAGTATTCAAAGAATAGCCACTTTGGTTGGGATGGAGAAAGGGAGGTGGCTAAGATGAATAGATGAGGTCAGAGAGGTAGCGAAGTTCATTTTGTGTAGAATCTGGTCAGCCCTTGTAAAGAACTTTGGTTCTGCTCTGAGATGCAAAGTCATTTGGAAGATTTTGAGCAGAGGTATGATATGATATGATCTGTTTAATTTTTAAAAGAGATTATTTGGATGGCTGTGTTGAAACTAGCGTTGAGGGGCAGGAGCAAGGGTTTGAAAATGAGAGACCAGTTAAGAGGTCATTGCAATAAACAAAGATAATGCTTTGGTCTAGGATGACTGGGGTGAAGGTAGTTGAGAAATTTCTAGTTGTGGATATGTTTTAGAGGTATAATAAGCAAGTTAATTTTCTTATGTGGATATATGAAAGAGAGAAGAATCTGGAATAAAGCCAAGGATTTTGGCCTGGACGCTAGAAAGGGTGGAGTTAGCTTAACTGAGATGGGAAAGACTGAGGAAGAGCAGGGTTGGTGAATTCAGGAGTTGGGTTTCAAATATGTAGAGTCTGATGAGTTTAGACATTCAAGTGGACATCTTGAGAAAGTTCCAAGTCTGATGTTGGAGAAGTTCTAATGAGAAATAGAAGTTTGGGTATTGTCAGCATGTAGATGTAATTTAAAACCTCAAGACTGGATGTGATCCCTAAGGGAATGAAGGTAGATAGAGAAAAGAGAAGAGATCCAAGGACCGAGCCTATGGGCACCTGAACATTTAGAATCAGAAAGTTAAGAGGGAATATGCAAAGTATACCCAGAAGGAGTGACCAGTGAAGTAGAAGGAAAACCAGACTATGTGGGGTCCTGGAAACTAAGTGAAGGACGTTTTTCAAGGAGAGGGATCACCTGTGTCAAATACTGCTGACAGATTGAGTAAGGTGATGACTGAGACCTGGTCACTAGGTTTTGCAACAAGAAGAAGACTGAACATAGTTTCAGTGGAGGGAAAACCTGATTGCATTAGTCTCAAAAAAGACACTGAGAAGTGAAGTACCGATACATGCTATGAAATGGATGAACCTCAAAAACATGCTAAGTGGAAGAAGCCAGACACAAAAGGCCACATATTATATGACATGATTCCATTTATATGAAGTGTCCAGAATATGTGAGTCCATAGAGACAGAAAGTAGATAGTGTTTGCTAATCTACTGTGAGGAGGAAATGAGAAGTGACTGCTAATGGGTATGGGGATTTGGGGTTTTTTTTTTTTTTTGGATTATGAAAATGTTTTGGAGTTAGATAATTTGTTGGTTGTACAACCTTGAACCACTGAATTGTACACTTTAAAATAGTGAATTTTTTAGTGTGTGATTATATCTGAAAAAGGATAATGGATGAATAGGAATTAGAGGTAATGTATATAGACAACTCCAAGGAGATATTCTGAAAAGGGAAGCAGAGAAACAGAAGGGTGGGTTGAAGGGGATATGGAGTCAGGACTGAAAGAAATTACAGTAGTATCCTAAGATTCAGTAGAGAAGGGGAATTGATGATGGAGCATAAGGGGGAATAGCTGCATTGGCAATGTCCTTGAGTTGTCAAGAGTAGATAGAACCCAGGGAATAAGTGGAGGAATTGATAGAAGCAGGAGCGATTCATTTAGGAACAATAGAGAAGGTGCGATGTGTGATGCAGGTATTGGTAGCTGGGTAGATATGGTGGTGAGAGGGCATGGAAGTTCTTTTTAGCTGGCTCTAATAGTGAAATAGTGACAAAATTATCAGCTGAGAATAAGTATGGGAAGAAGTAGTGGAGGTTTGAGAAGAGAGGAAAAGGTACAAAATATTCATTCACGAGATTGAGAGATTGAATGTATCCAGTAAGTGTCATAGTATTATTGAGTGATACTGAAGCTCTACCTAAGTTTGTAATCACAAATTTATAGACTAGTCAGTATAATCATATAATTTTTTCCATGAAGGCTTAGTTTGCTTGGATGCAGACACACGGTGGGAGGAAATTTGGATCTAACAGGGGTAGGAGTTTTTCCAGTTAAGTTCCAGAAAGGTGAAGGTATATGTGAGAAAGTGAGGTAATGATACATTAAGGAAGTTAAGCAGGTATCTTAGTCCATTCTTGGTCTATTTGGGTAAGCTATAACAAAATGCCAGAGAATGGATGGCTTATAAACAATAGAAGTTTATTTTTCATAGCTCTGGAGGCTGGAAGTCTGAGATCAGAGTGCTAGCATGGTGAGGGATCTCTTATGGATTGCAGACTTCTTGTGTTTTCATGTGGTAGAAGTTGGGGGGGGGATTTGTGGGTTCTTTTTCATGAGGACTCCACCCTTATGACCTAAGCACTTCCCAAAGGTCTCACCTCCTAATAGCCATCACATTAGGCATTGAGATTTCAACATATAAATTTTTTTTTGGGGGGGTGGTACACAAACATTCAGACCATAGCACTGGGTAAGAGGGAGAGGAGGACATGAAGATGCAGAGAATAAGATCAATGCATGGTCCAGCGAAACTGAAATACTGTTGGAGTTGTATTACCTAGTGAGCAGGGAAGGTGGGAGGTGATGTTCAGGGTGGGGGATTGTTGAGACTGAGATAATGGACAGGTTTCTGTTATTGGTATTGACAAGGCCCATGCGATGGGAGTTAATGACTAAGGTGGAGAACAAGGAAGATCTCTGAGGAGATGGGATAGCAAAGCACCAGGTGTTAGAACACATCCATGTAGGTAATGAAAATAAAATGAGTTACAGTAAGATTATGTTGTAGAGAGTGATAGTGAGCTGGGAAGTAAAATCTTAAAACACTGAGAAAGAATGACCTAGAAGTTGTAGCTGACTGTAGTAAGGAGAGGATGGCAGGTGACTGTCTGTTGACATGAGATAGATCAAAAGTTGATTTTTTGTTTTTGTTTTTGTTTTAGGGAAGAGGCAGGAGAATGGTCTTGAAGCAGCAATAGGAGCAAAGAGGACTCTACCCTATCCCCGTGGAGGATAGGGAAGTTACAGAGCAACCACCTGAGAAGGCTGCAGAGGAAGCAGGTCTTCAGGGGAGAGCCAGTGTTGGTAAAGCAAGCAGTGAAGGAAATGTTCCAAGAAAAGGTTTCGATGATGACTGAACCCAAGTTAAGGGTCAGTGTGAAGGTATACTGAAGGGTTTTAGGAGATGGGGTCAGGACAAGAGCTGCTGAGAGCATGGGGCATGTGGGTTCAGAGCATGAGGAACGAGTTGGGTGTCCCGGTTGGACTTTTGTTACTTGATACAATTAGACATGGTAGGCATAATTGCCAATCGGGAGTGTGTGTTTGTGGGCATGGTTTTACCTGGGGTTCTGTGGTTTTGGATGATTCTCTGTTTTTGTTCATGCGGCTTTCTCTTTCTGATCTACCTGTCACAGCCTTCTTCATCTGGCCAGCTTCCTGTTCATTCTTTAGCTACAGGAATTCTGTCCTGACCTCTTCAGTGTTCTCATAACACTTTGTAACTGCAATTTTGATTGCTATTATCTATTTATATATGCCCCCATAGGCAGATTGTATGCTTCCTAGGGACAGGGCTGGTCATATTTATCTTTGCGTTCTCTGTGCTTAGCACAGTGCGTAGAACGCGGTACATGAAAGATACCCGTTTGTTGAACTGCACTCTGCATACTTGGGAAGAAGTATGGTTTAGAGAAGAAGAGGAAAGAAGAGTGGAGAGATAATGAGGTGGAGGTGTGTTGAGGAAAAGATGAAAATAAACTAGGGACTGTGGGCCAGATGATGAATCACCATAATATTCTTGCTAACACAGAAGACAAGGCAATCTATTTGGAACCTAATAGGGGGTATTAGGAGAAAGGAGAAAGTCTAAAGTAGCCACTGTGGAGAGTTGGCTTGGGGGTTAGAGAAAATGAATAACACGTAAACCAGATTTGCATAGGTGGCATTTTGTGGCCTGAAAGAGAAGCAGGGAGATCTTTGCCTATAGATGGGTATAGGAGTTGTAGCTATAGCAAGAATAATGAGACATAGTATGACCAGGGAATCACAGAATCAAATTTAAAAATGTTAGAGCTATTAAAAAAAAAAAAAAAAAGAAGACGTCCTTCTCATTCAATTGCATAGCTCAGGCAATTGAGGTCCTGAGGGGAGTGTCCTAAGGTCACACAGCTGGCTGGTAGCAGACCAGGGATTAATGATGATGCTATGTCAGAGTTTGGTTGTGAGCAAAACAAATGGACTCTGGCTTGCTTAAGCGAAAAAGAACAAACAGAATGTGGGCAACTCTTAGAATTAAAGGAAAAGCTGAAGAACCAGACTCAGAAGGTTGGGGAACAGCTGCTCTGAAGATCTAGGCTGCAGGAACAAACACAATCCTTTCAGGGTCCTGCTGTGGGATGGATGATCCAACTATTTCCCCATCTTTGTTTGTGTCCACTCAAGATACAAATTCTTGGGAGATAAGAGCAGATTGACCGAGTTTTAAAGGACAACTTGATTGGTAGTCTCACCAAGACTAAATACAACATAGGAGAGATGAGTTTCTCCAAAATGGTGCTACTAACAGAAAGTAGATGGATATAGAGATGTGAAAATAACAGATACCCTATCCACTACAGTGATGACAATATAATATAGTGTAGCAGCTAAGATCAGGGACTCTGGAGCCAGACTCCCTATTCTTCCTTAAGGTTCTTAGGCAAAATACCTAACAACTCTCTATGCCTCAGTTTCTCTACCTGTGAAATGGGTATAACAGAATCTTGATCCATAGAGTTGTTGAGGTGATTAAATGAGTTAATATTTGTGAAGTGTTGAGAGCCCACCAAGTGAATGGTAACTTAAGGATCAGCTATTATTGCCATTTTAAGCAGAATGCATGTTCTTTCTGCCTCACCATGTGGTAGCCATAGTGGGCAGATCATGGAGGCTGCTTCAACTGCCATTGACATTCTAGCTGCTTGTTCTCATGCTGCTTTTTAGCAATCATCTACTTCCCTTCTTCTCCCAGCTGTCTGCGGGATGGCTGTTGCAGTCTAAAGTCTAACTTTTGGCTAATAATAGTATCTCTATTCTCCAACCTTGTAGCAAAGACTATCCCTTGGGCAACTGGGGTTTAGAGGCATGATGGGAAAACATATAGATCTTAGAGTTTAAAGGCCTAGGTTCTAATCCTAGCCCTGGCACTTGTTCATTCATTAACTTGGGCAAATTAGTTAACATTTCTGAGCTTTGGTTTCCTCATCTGTAAAATGGGGATAATACTGCTCATGAGGTTGTTGTGAGGTTTAAATGGGGTAATGCCTAAGAGAGGCATGTAAACTATAAAACAACATACAAATACTAAGTGTTCTAATCCTAGCTAAGACAGACACTCTTAGGCTGAAAACTGCCCTTCCATAACGAGGCTGTTCCCATAGGAGAAGCCAATTTTGAGCAGGCATTGTAGATTGCAAATGGCTGGTGCATACGAATTGGAGACATCTGGAGACTGGTATTTTTGATGGCCTCTGTAGGGGAAAAAAGGAGAAAGGTCCTGTTGGTCAGAATGTGCTCCCCATTAGGGTCACTAAGTCCAATTAATAAGTAGCAGTCTGGGATTACCCATTAGCTAGATAAATGAAACCAACTGATGGTGACACTGCGTGGACCCTGACTGTTTTGTGTGCACTGTGATATGACACAAGAATTACATTAGAATTTCAATTAGAATATCATAAGAATGTCACTATAGTACATTTGAATCAGGACTATGAGTGATTTGGTCAATGATAAAATTCTGCATTTGAATAGAAGATAGTTTTGATACATTTCCTTACTTGTCAAAGAAGGGGATTGGATGGGGATTGTATGATTTTGGACAAATCATTTCACTGCTAGGTGTCTGTTTCTTTATCTGTAGAGGACGGAGCTGAATGATCTATATGCTGGTTCTGATTTCTGAACCCCTTGCAAGTTCCTTGCACTTATCATAGCTTGTGATTATTTTATTTGTTTTCTTACTCTATTTAATTTTTTGGATTATTGTACTCACTTGAATGTAAGATCTATGGTGGTAAAGACGATGACTGTTTTGTCCACTGTTATTCTAGCTAATGCTTAGTTCATAGTAGATGCTCAATAATGATTTTATGGATAATGAATATGGTTCTTTGGTGCAATGAAGAGGAGCTATTATTTTTCTGGAGGTTGGTGGGTTTACACTCTATTTTATGTAAATGATCTTGATATTTTCTGGCACACTTGGTACTGCTTAGCAGTGTTATTAACTTGCTATTTAAAAAAAACAGCTCTGGATTCATTAAGACCATGATTCTGTGGTACTTTGGTACATTTGTGTAAGGTTGATTTTAAAGATAAAGAGATTGAAATATACATGTCCTGGCATGGGTCCACTTCACTGAGCACATGCGTGTCAGCAACTTCTGCACCTGCCCTCGGCCACTAATACTCAAGGACATTACTTATATTCTGCTTTCATATCTGGTGTTTGATATATGTGTGAGCACTTGAGCTTGCACCATTGTTTTGTCTGTAAAAGGGAAAATGAAACATAAATACATTGACTTTGACCTTGAGATCATCAATTAGGACCAAACAGGTTTACAAAAAAAGCTTTTAGTTTCTTAAAGATATTAATATTGCTTAAAGCACTAAAACAGCACAGGCCCAGACCAATTACATCTCATTTTATGAGCCCTGGCAAAGATATATATTTGATTCTTGTTGTTTGTCCTCACAGAGTCCTTCATAAATTAAGACCAATCAGTCATAGGAACATGAAATTCCATTTATATTCTCAGATGACTAATGGCTTGGCTTTTGGTCTTTTAGTTGAAGTTTTGATGAAACAGAGTAGAAGCTACATGTAATTAGCAAATGGACCCTGTCAGGTCTGATCACGTGCATGTCTACAAGGACTGAACTTGAGCCCCAGCCACCACTTTATTTTTTTTAAAGGAGCTAATGATAAACATGGCCGTAACTGGGGAGAGACTGAAAGACTGCTCCCAACTTCTTAAGATCTACCTCCAACCAGCAGCATAAGAGTCTCTGATTCAGAGTGACTGCCATGGGACTTGGCTAGCCTATAGTTTGTAGGATATCTTTTTTCATAGGAGGAAAAAATCTCTTTGATGCTTTGTCTGATGCCTTGAAATGTATATCCTTCTTTTCAATACCCCCTTATTCCAACGTCAACATTTACACAATGAGTTTCTTAATGTAATTGTGTAGGTTGATTCCAAACCTAGAATATTCCAGATATATCTTTTGAACCAGAGTGAAAAAACAGGAAATACGTGGTAAGATGGAAAGACAAAGGGGGTGGAGGGCCAGCCATGTAAGGTTAACATTAGAAAATAATCTTCTAGTAGTAAACCTACTTCTTTGTTGCTGAGTATTCAAGGCAGCAGAATTGCATTTTTTGGTTAAACACACTCAGTAATAACAGCTTTCTAAACTGTCACATTCTAGAAACCTCCAATCCCAGCTCTATTTCTTCTGCTTTCTCTCAGCAGGAANNTTCCTTTAGGGTGGGAACAGAAAGCTCCTCACTCACAAGGCTGCAAACTGACTAAACAGAGCTGGCCAGTGATGGGTAGTTAGAGATGAGATTTACAACATTAATTTTTGTACTTTATAACCCAGTACATGCAACTTCTTAGATTCTAGATATTCTCTTTCCACTTGTTTGTGAGAGGTAAGTCAAGCTAATACATCCTATTTATTGAATACCTTCTAGGCATAAAAAGTTTATAGAGAGGGAGATGACACAAGGAGCCAGCTCTAGAAATGATCAATATGGTTGAGTGAAACCGGTATCTAAGCCTGTTGGCAATGGACATCCAGTGGGGGTTTTCCAATGATTAGATCTGTATTTCAGAAAGGTCATGCTGGAATAGAGGTGATCTGAGAAGCATACTGGGGGCAAGAACTAATGGTGATTTGGGTTAATATAGCAGCAGAAGGGATGAATGGTAGCAGCCTGATGAGACACTTTGGGGATAGACTCAACAGATGTGGTGATTGTCTGAAAGTGAAGGTAAAAGAGAGGGAGTTAGTTGAGTTTTCTAGCTATGAAATCATACTCTAAGATGATGGACAGAGAAAATAGAGTCAATTGAGGAGGGGGGATTTTGATTTTGATATGACTATGAGACATCTAGGCAATGCCCACTAGGCAGGTGGAAATAACCATCTAGAGCACAGCAGAAAGTTGGAGTAGAGAAAGATTTAAGCATCACCAGGGCAAAGGTGGATCAGTGAAATAGCTGTGCTCAAAATTATTGTCATCAGAGTGTCTTCCCAAGATCATGGCCATGCTCATAACTTTTTTCCCCTCCTGTTACCAGCTATAGAGATTCTGAAAAAGAGTAAACAGAGAAACAAATAAACCAAAACAATCAACAGCACAAGCTGGGAGTGTGATTATTTACCTGTGCATGATGATAACAGAACTAATGATTTAGGCTGCATAGCCCCTGATGGGTGAGGACACTGTACACATTACATTGGAGCCTGTCCTGGATTAAGGCCACATCTGTGGAATAATTGTTTTGTGAAAATGTTGGTGCTTAGGCTAGAATTTCCATTCTTGGAGGAGGCTAGGCCATTGGACAATCAACTGGTGAGAGCCCCTTCCCTACTTCTGGTTTGGGGTTATAGTCTCCGTCTTATGCATGCAAATAGATGCTGAAATTCAATGTTAATGTGCTTGTGGGGCATTTGGGCTTTGTGTGTTAAAGAGTTTCCACATACATTAACTTCTGAAGATGAGAATGGCATCAAATTCTAAACAAGCTACACATCTGCACCACAGCTGAAAGTGAAAATCCTCTCCTAAGGACCAGTGACAAACAACTGAATATTTCTCTCTCTCTCGGAATTGAAGTGCATTCTGCGTGTTTTCAAAAGAAAGTGAAAGCCTGCTTTGGGGTCTCTTAAGAGTTTGGGGTCAGCAAACCTGTTTCCTGTGTTTCATATGACCCCTGCAGGGATCTCTCATTGCTGCCACTCCATTTGAGAGATACCTTAGATGAATATATAAGATTATGGACCATACATCTATCAGGATCAGAAGTGTTATTTGGGATTTTAATTACCGCATTGAATGATTCATTAAAGCCATGTAGAATACCACCTGAAGTTCTTGAGGTGTCTCTAGTAGTACCAAATGAGACCTTTGGGAAGGCTTTCTAAGTAATCTTGCCCTACTCAACAAAATAGCGTCTCTATGTATTGTAGAAGTTCAAGGGGACACTTCTTTTTTTTTTCTTTTAAGATTTTATTTATTTATTTGACAGAGAGAGACACAGCCAGCGAGAGAGGGAACACAAGCAGGGGTGGTGGGAAAGGAAGACACAGGCTCCCAGCAGAGGAGCCTGATGTGGGGCTCGGTCCCAGACCGCTGGGATCCTGCCCTGAGCCGAAGGCAGACGCTTAACGACTGAGCCACCCAGGCGCCCCTCAAGGGGAAACTTCTAATACAAAGACCATTCACCGTATGCAGGTAACAAAGTCTGAGAACATGGGAAATGGTGTGTAGATTAGGTTTCATGGGGCATAGTCGGTAGATGACTCGAGGGTAGCCTTTTTGAGACCACAAACAGTAGAGAATTTGTGTCACTACCAACCCCTGGAAGCTATGGAGCTTTCTTAAAAGGTTAAGGAGGAAACAGGAGACCTGGATCAATCTTTATAGAATAGACTGTCTGATTTAGAAGCAACATCAGAGATCACCTTGTCCTAACCTTTTCATTAACCAGAGAGATGAAGTGACTTGTCTGCCGCCGTCTAGACGGTGGCAGACCTGGGACTGGAAACATGGGTGGCCCCTTTATAAGCCCAAGGCTGACCTGCTCTTCTAAACGTGGTTATGGCATGAGGGTAGAAAATAACAAGTATAGGAGTACAATCAAGAAACCAGTGTTAGGTTCTAATTCAGTCACTACTAGATAGACCTTTGGTATGAAGGTGGACTGTATTTGACTTTCTGAGTTGGTACCTCATAGATTCACCAAATGGTGACAAGGAGATTATTTCAGGGGTGCCATTTGCTGAATCCCCTCAAATCAGCTCTTATCCTTGGCATTATAACACGCTTTTACAGATAACACTGAACTGTGGAGGTAAAATTGCTGCTAAGGGCCAGAGCAGATTGCCAAAAGAGCTTCCCAGAAGCTGGTGTTGGGGTGGGGATGGGGCAATAGGATCTGGTTAGGGTTGGAAGTCCACTGCGTTTGCTGGGAGAACACAAGAACAAATGATTGTTCTGATTCAGTCATGATGTGATTTTTTCATAACTCTAGAAAATGTTCAGGAAGATTCAGGAAAGAAAAACCGTTTTCCTCTTTCACACTGAGTGGATTTGGAATAGCTGGAAAAAAGTGCATAAATATAAAAATCAGAGTATTTTAATGTGCTGGGAACTTTGAGGACACTCCAAGAACACGCTGGAACATTATATCAATGGTTTTGTGTTTCTTGTGACTCTAAATGATCTGCTTTTACTGTCCAAGGCAGGCTTCATGTTAAGCTGCCCTTTGGTGCAGTGGCTGAATGCTTGTTTCTAAATGATATCTTTTTCTCTGGCCTTATCCAAGCTTATCATTGCTATACTTTCATGAAAACACCTGTGCCAAGTTCAAAAGTACTACTTACTAAAGCCCATAAATTATCTCCATGGATCCAGCACGGATGCAGCATCTTTTAAAGGCCTAGAGTTTTGTGCTGTACTTGCCACAAGATAGCTGTCCAGATTTGTGCTGCTTATGATAAGGGTGCTAACAACCATGAGTCAGTTGTTATTCTACAGTGGGAGAGAGGTTGGCTGTCAGGACGCAAGGACCTTGTGCTGAATTGTACCTGGACTTTTATGAATTCATGTTATTGGAATCTGAAGTAATTCTACTCATGTTCTAAAAGTCATGTTTCATTTTGGCCTAACGCAAGCCCTCATTTACCCTTATTTTTTAGCTTTAAGTTTTGAGACATTTTATGATAATCTTTATTTCAGATTTATTTGGAATTTATAGCAACAAAGAAAGAAGGAAAGTATGTGGAAAACCCAAAAGACTCTACCCCAAAACTGCTAGAACTCATACAGGAATTCATCAAAGTGGCAGGAGTAAGCCACTTTTGAGCCCAAGTAAGACCTCACAATGCTTTTCAGAGTAACACTCCTGGAAACCACCATCTATTGGTCTGAATTGGACATAAGATAAACAGAAATCAGTTGCATTTCTATACACCAACAATAAGACAGAAGAAAGAGAAATTAAGGAGTTGATCCCATTTACAATTGCACCCCAAATAATTAGATACCTAAGAATAAATCTAACCAAAGAGGCAAAGAATCTGTACTCAGAAAACTATAGAATACTCATGAAAGAAGTTGAGGAAGACACAAAGAAATGGAAAAACGTTCCATGCTCATGGACTGGAAGAACCAATATTGTGAAAATGTCTATGCTACCTAAAGCAATATACACAGTTAATGCAATCTCTATCAAAATACCATCAAATTTTTTCGCAGCAATGGAACAAATAATCCTAAAATTTGTATGGAACCAGAAAAGACCCCAAATAGCCACAGGAATGTTGAAAAAGAAAAGCAAAGCTGGTGGCATCACAATTCCGAACTTCAAGCTCTATTAAAGCTGTAATCATCAAAACAGTACTGTACTGGCAGAAAAACAGAAACATAGATCAATGGAACAGAATAGAGAGCCCAGAAATGGGCCCTCAACTCTATGGTCAACTAATCTTTGACAAAGCAGGAAAAAATATCCAATGGAAAAAAGTGGGAAAATTGGACAACCACATGCAGAAGAATGAAACTGTACCATTTCCTTACACCATACACAAAAATATACTCAAAATGGATGAAAGACCTAAATGTGAGACAGGAATCCATCAAAATCCTTGAGGAGAACATAGGCAGCAACCTCTTTGACCTCAGCCGTGGCAACTTCTTCCTAGACACATCGCCAAAGGCAAGGGAAGCAAGGGCAAAAACGAACCATTGGGACTTCATCAAGATAAAAAGCTTTTGCACAGCAAAGGAAACAGTCAACAAAACCAAAAGACAACCAACAGAATGGGAGAAGATATTTGCAAATGACATATCAGATAAAGGGCTAATTTCCAAAATCTATAGAGAACTTAATCAAACTCAACACCCAAAGAACAAATAATCGAATCAAGAAATGGGTGGAAGACATGAACAGACATTTCTCCAAAAAGGACATCCATTTCATGGTCAACAGACACATGAAAAAGTGCTCAACATCACTTGACATCAGGGAAATACAAATTAAAACTGTAATGAGATACCACCTCACATCAGTCAGAATGGCTAAAATTAACAAGTCAGGATACAACAGATGTTGGCGAGGATGCAGAGAAAGGGAAACCCTCCTACGCTGTTGGTGGGAATGCAAGCTGGTGCAGCCACTCTGGAAAACAGTATGGAGGTTCCTCAAAAAGTTGAAAATAGAGCTACCCTACGACCCAGCATTTGCACTACTGAGCATTTAGCCAAAGATACAAGTATAGTAATCCAAAGGGGAATGTGCCCCCCAATGTTTATAGCAGCAATGTCCGCAATAGCCAAACTATGGAAAGAGCCTAGATGTCCATCAACAGATGAATGGATAAAGAAGATGGAATATGTGTGTATATACATATATATGAATATAATGGAATATTAGGCAGCCATCAAAAAAGAAATCTTGCCATTTGCAATGTTGTGGTTGGAAGTAGGGGGTATAATTATGCTAAGAGAAATAAGTCAATCAGAGAAAGACAATTATCATATGATCTCACTGATATGTGGAATTTAAGAAACAAGGCAGAGGATCATAAGGGAAGAGAGAAAAAAATGAAACAAGATGAAACCAGAGAGGGAGACACACCGTAAGAGACTGTTAATCTCAGGAAACAAACTGAGGGTTGCTGGAGTAGAGGGGGGTAGGAGGGATAGGGTGGCTGGGTTATGGACATTGGGGAGGGTATGTGCTATGGTGAGTGCTGTGAATTGTGTAAGACTGATGAATCACCGGCCTGTACCCCTGAAACAAATAATACGTTATATGTTAATTAAAAGAAAAAAAAAGAAGGAAACTAGCAATCACTGAGTGTCTGCCATTTGCTAGTCACAGTTGATAAATACAGGACATACTTCCTACCACTTTCTTTAATTTGTCCTTGGCAGACATTGCTAATTAATCATAGCACTTTTTGAGCCTGAGTAAGACCTCATAATGCTTTTCAGAGTAACACTCCTGGAAACCACCATCTATTGGTCTGAATTGGACATAAGATAATAATACCCTTTGGGGGACAAACCATGAGAGACTATGGACTCTGGGAAACAAACAGTGTTTCAGAGGGGTGGGGGGTGGGGAGAAGGGTTAGCCTGGTGATGGTATTAAGGACAGCACGTATTGCATGGAGCACTGGGTGTTATACGTAAACAATGAATCATGGAACACTACATCAAAAATGATGTACAGTATGGTGACTAACATAATAAAATTTAAAAAAAAATTAAAAAAAGATAATACCCTTTGTTATTCCAGTGCTAGGCATTTAATATTAGTTATTTCATTTTATCCTGGCAACGAAGATTCAAGCAGTCCATGTTATTCCACACAATGATGCAAATTGAAGCTAAATTTATTTAAATAAGTTGCCCAACTACATTTAGCTAGTCTAAATCCAAGTTTCTTAGACATAATTTCCATGGTGTTTATGCTACTCTATACGGATTATCATCTAAAGACAGGGTTTATATGGCTTCTGGATCAAAACACATGATCAAATACAGATATTTCTTAACTTTTTTAAAAAACAGTTTTGGGCGTTTTCTTTTTCTTTTTTTTTTTTTAAAGAATTTATTTATTTGAGAGAGAGAGCAAGAGAGAGAGCATGAGAGAGAGAGAGAGAGAGAGAGAGAAAGAGCACCAGCAATGGGGAGGGGCAGAGGGAGAGGGAGAAGCAGACTCCCTGCTGAGTGGGTAGCCCTGAGCAGGGCAGATCCCCGGATCCTGATATAATGACCTGAGCCAAAGACAGACATTAACTGACTGAGCCACCCAGGTACCCCCAGATATTTAACATTCGATGAGAGTTCGTTCCAAAAGTTCAGATAAAATAGTAATGATAATAGTCAACATCTGTAATAGCACCTGGGAACTTTGGGAACAGACAATTGCATAAGAAATCAAACACAATACAGTCTCTTGTTCCTTAGCTTGTCCATTCATTCCACAAATATTTACTTAGTATTCAGCACTGAGGCTAAGGCATTAGGCTAGGAATTAGGTAGACAGTGGTGAACTAAATAGACATAATCTGTACTTTCATAGAATTTACAGGCTAGTGGGACAGATTGACATTAAACAAACACAAATAAATATATTGTTACAAACTGTGATACATTCCAAGAACAAAAGGAACAGAGACCTCTGATGGAACATGACAAAGAGAAACTTCAATTTCATGGAATGACTGGTGACTGCATCTCCAAGGCAATGGCATTTAAGCTGATCACTAAAGGACCACTAGAATGTAGCAAGAAGAAAAACTGGGAACAAGCATTTAGGAAGAGGGAACAGCATGTGGGAAGACCCTGAGTTGGCAAAGAGTTTGGCTTGATCAGGAGGATCCTCTTTGGCTCTCTAGGAATCTTGTCCTCACCTTGCTAGGCTTCGTAGGGAGAAAGTGATAAATCTACAAAGGGATATTCTCACAGATGTTGGCAAATAATAGCAAAAGTGGCCATGTTTAGAAAACACATGGGAAAGCAGGAAAAAACATCCAGTGGAAAAAAGACAGTCTCTTCAATAAATGGTGCTGGGAAAATTGGACAGCTACATGCAAAAGAATGAAACTTAACTACTCTCTCACACCATTCACAAAGATAAACTCCAAATGGATGAAAGACCTCAATGTGAGACAGGACTCCATCAAAATCATAGAGGGGAATATAGGCCATAACATCTTTGACATTGGCCACAGCAACTTCTTTCATGACACATCTCCAAAGGCAAGAGAACAAAAGAAAAAATGAACTTGTGGGATGTCATCAAGATAAAAAGTTTCTGCACAGCAAAGGAAAGAGTCATCAAAACAAAGAGGCAACCCACAGAATGGGAGAAGAATTTGCAAATGACACTACAGATAAAAGGCTGGTATCCAAGATCTATAAAGAACTTCTCAAACGCAATACATGAGAAACAAATAAAAAAATGGGCAGAAGATATGAACAGATACTTTTCCAATGAAGACATACAAATGGCTAACAGACACATGAAAAAATGTTCAAAATCATTAGCCATCAGGGAAATTCAAATTAAAACCACATTGAGATACCACCTTACGCCAGTTAGAATGGCAAAAATGGACAAGGCAAGAAACAAATGTTGGAGAGGGTGTGGAGAAAGGGGAACCCTCTTACACTGCTGGTGGGAATGCAAGTTGGTACAGCCACTTTGGAAAACAGTGTGGAGGTCCCTCAAAAAGTTAACAATTGAGCTACCCTATGACCCAGCAATTGCACTACTGGGTCTTTACCCCAAAGATACAGATGTAGTGAAGAGAAGGGCCATATGCACCCCAATGTTCATAGCAGCATTGTCCACAATAGCTTAATTGTGGAAGGAGCTGAGATGCCCTTCAACAGATGAATGGATAAAGAAGATGTAGTCCATATATACAATGGAATATCACTCAGCCATCAGAAAGAACGATTTCTCAACATTTGCAGCAACATGGATGGGACTGGAGGAGATAATGCTAAGTGAAATAAGTCAAGCAGAGAAAGGCAATTATCATATGGTTTCACTCATTTATGGAACATAAGAAATAGCAGGAAGATCGGTAGGAGAAGGAAGGGAAGAATGAAGAGGGGGTGGTAAACAGAAAGGGGAATGAACCATGAGAGACTATGGACTCTGGGAAACAAACTGAAGGCTTCAGAGGGGAGGAGGGTGGGGGATTGTGCTAGGCTGGTGATGGGTATTAAGGAGGGCATGTATTGCATGGAGCACTGGGTGTTAAACACAAACAATGAATCATGGAACACTACATCAAAAACTAAAGATCTACTGTATGGTAACTAACATAAAATTTAAAAAAAAGCAGAACTGTAACAAAAAAATATTCTCTTTTTCAATGCAAATTATTATTTTTTCCCTTTTTGGGTACTGGTGGAAATCATTTAAAACCAACTAAGTAAGAGCCCCTCCATTCGGAATAATTGAATGAAGCACACACTATATGTACCTTCAACTGTTCCCACCAAATCTTCAGAGGATCCTCTCTGACTCAGAAACCCATGGCAGTCTACCCATGAGAACATTATTCTTAAACTTCAATGCTATAGCTAATATCATCACCTCATAAGTTAATTGTCTCCAGTGGGATGACATTAGGCCAAGAAATCAAAGTTGTCTAACCTCATTCTGAGGCTTGATCTTGACACCTGTGTTTTATCTTCTTTCTTTCCAATAGGAAAACTAAGGATGTACTGTATGGTGACTAACATAACATAATAAAAAAAATTAAAGAAAAAAAAGAAAACACATGTGACTTTGCAAAATATAACACTGAGAGCTTGCAGTGCTATACTGTAAGGTGACTTCTCAATAATATGGTCAGGTAACCCCAAAGTAGGGAAGGTATCTTGAGCCAAACTGCATTCCCCACTTTGTCCCTTTACAAATGACAGGGCGCTACCCTCCAAATTTGCAGGAGTTGATCCTATACAGTGGTTCAACAAAAAACAGAGAAAAAATAACTTTGTCCCTAGCCTCAGCTGTCTGTTCACTCTATATAGCATACTGAATTGATCAAGCAAACCAACATCTGTAGCCCTCCAGGTTGGAGGCCTAGGGGACTGAATGGTGTCCAGAATGATAGAAAGGAAAGCCAGACAGTCAACCAATGTTATTTTTGGGGGGCAGGTGCTAATAATAGACCTGCTCTTGAGTAATTATGAGATAAAAAGGGAAAAACATAGGAAGTATGCTAGACGTTTGCAAAAAGGTAAATTTCATCATGATTTTGAAGAAGACTCATGAAGTTAAACAGAATGAAATCACAAGGAGCAACTAGGCGTCATCTCATAAGGAATTAAATAAGGAATAAGTAAATAATTTATTTAAGCAATTAAGTAAGAGATAAATAATGATTGACAAAACCAGAGATATAGATGCAAAATGAGCCTTCAGAGCTAAGCAAGTAATTTAAGGAAGCAGTGCATTTTGTAAAACTGTGGCACAATATTACAACCGGATGTTGACATCGATATAATCTACTGATCTTATTCAGATTTTTCCAATTTTACCTGTGATAATGCGGATTTAAAGGCACTGGGACCAACACATGAAAATGAGGCTGACTAACTTGGACTGCTTCCACATCTAACTACCACCGCTAAGTTGATTCTCAGATAATCCTGCTAATATATCCATTCATTATTGTGTAAGTGCATAGGAAATTGCCGGCTTGGAGAAGGCACTTCATGAATGCCAGTTCAATCTCAGTCTGAAATTCCCCCTCGGGCAGGCATTATACATATATTTGATTAACAGTGGTCAGCAAGAATGCCCCAGCCTCAAGACCGTACACATTGTCCAAAACACTGTGAAATTACTGTGTTCTATTCGAGATTCAAAGCCTAACATGGGATGAAAAACACAGGGCAGCATAATTTTGTCTTTCCCTGGGGAAGTAACTAGCTGTTTATTATGGTCCAAAGCAGAATATAAACACTGATCTAAGAATAATTGCCCTCACCTTTGCATGGCATTAAATAAACGTAATCAAAGGGCACAACAAGGATGGAGTGGTCAGCAGCTCCGTTATACTGTATAAACATGTTTAAGTGGCAACTTGAGAAACAATATGCAGGGATTAGGGGACAAGCTTTTTACAATGTTCTGCTTTGGTCAGCCAAGAAGAGAGCTAGGAATTTAATGTTTGCAAATTGCCTTTATTCAGGTACCCAGGATGACTCGTTCTGAACATTGAAAGGAAGGGAACATTGAAAATAAATTTCCAACACAGGAAATCACAAATGTGCTGGGGAACTCATGGATTCTGGATACAGGGAGGCATTGTTAGTAATCAAGCCTTTGATTCATGTTCTTATGAGCTGATTCATGAGTTTCTAGCAGTTTGAGGTGCCACTCTTGAGTATGGTACATATTGAGTATGTGCTCTTATCATAGTTTTAGATCTGTGGTTGGTCAAAAACCTAACCAAATTAAACAGAAAACCTTTTAAGGAACAGCTTATTTAACTCTCTAAAGCAGTGTTTCTCAACCTTTTTAATTCATGTCCCCATGTAATAATCTTAAAAAATTCACTTCCTCCTGAATCCACCTAAATCTGATATGAACCACCTCCCCCTTTGCACCTTTTTCCCACAAGCCAAGATGATTGTTATTTGTCTTATAAGAAGAATATACTTTGAAATTTTTATTCCAAAAATTACCTTATAACACTGCATGTGCTACTTGGCCCAGTTCTAAAAATTATGATTGAGGCTCTTGACTTTTGGGTTTTGTTGTAGTCTATGCGAACACAAGCACTAGCAGACCACTCCATTGAAAACTTAAATAAGATACTTCTCTGCTTCCCTTGTTTGGCTGAACTAAAAGGTCATATTTCAGTGGACATCATTTTGGTACAACAACAGGAGTTGCTCTCTGATCAATGGGTAGTGACCTGAAAACAAAGTCTAATATAATATCTCATGTGGCCATTATTCTGATGTCAAGAAAAATATGACAAAAACACAGGCTACCACTGTTTGTATTTATCTCCATAAATATTCTCTCTGGGTGGCACTCACTCAAAACAAAACAGCAACGTCAGCTCTAGTTCTGTGGTCCATGCAGGTAGACTCTGAGAGGGTTAGCGTCGGAAGCACCTTAGAAATCATCTAGTTGAGTCTCCTCATTTGACTGCTGAGGAAACCAAGGTAAAAATAAAATTAGAAACCACGTTTTCCTGATTGTCACTCTAACAATATTTCTAATATATCAAGGGCCTCCATGTATATATAGATAGATTCTTGGAGTATATTTTTGATAATTCATTTTGTTTAATGACAAGATTTAAATAAATATATAAAATACATATTTAAATAAATATATAAAATTTCAAAACTTGAAAAGTTTCAAAACATAAATGTACTTTTAGAAGAACTCTGTGAGGAAGATACTATCATTGCCTTCATTTTAAAGAGGAGAAGATGAGGCTTATGTAGTTTTGTGACTGGTCTAAGATTCAGCTCTTCAGGAAATAGGAGAGCTGAGACTGAATTCAGGTTTTTCATTCCAAAAACCATACTATTTCCACTGTATAGTTACAAAAAAATCAAGCAAGATTGTTTCAGGCATCTTTGAACACAGTGTATGTTTTCATTTACAAACCAGTTGCATTTTTAAAAGAAGAAAGCAAGTCTTCAGCAAGACTTTGTAGGCAATTCCATCTCATTGTCACAACAAACTGCAAAGTTGCAATACAAGCAAACTGTTCAATAGTTTGAAATCCAGCGCTGCCGCTTACTAACTGTGATTTTGGGCAAGTGCTTTTACCCTCAGTTTCCTCATTTGATAAAGTGAAACTTCAATGTTTACTGAGCAGGATTGTTAGAAGGATAAATGAGATGACATGTTTGAAGGCTTAGCACAGTGCCTGCCATGTAGTAGAGCTCAAAAAATGGGACTTATTTCTGGTGTGTGGAGGAGGGAGGGAAAAGGGGAGTGGGAACGCTCATGACAGGACAGTGCTTCTGGAGGTTATGGGCTGGAATTGTGCTTTGGGGCAAACTTTTTCTTGAGGCTATGAATTCTTAGTAAGTCTACTGATAAAAGACCCAAGGGCAACCACAATAAGAATGTAAATACAATTTGCAACCATTAAATCAGCAGAAGAAAAATTGATCTGTCCACTAAAAGGCAGGAAAGAAAATATGATAAATGGAAAATATAAAGTATATTAAAGAAAATGTAGGACAATGGAAACCATGATATAAGAATGGAGAAATAAGATATAATAGGATGGTAGTTAAAATAAGTACAAATGGATTAAACTTTCTGTGGTAGGCTAAAAAATAAGCCCCTCAAAAGGTATCTATATCCTAATCTCTGGAACCTGTGGATGTTACCGTGTGTGTGTGTGTGTGTGTGTGTGTGTGTGTGTATTTTTTTTTTTTAAGATTTTATTTATTTATTCAACAGAGATAGAGACAGCCAGCGAGAGAGGGAACACAAGCAGGGAGAGTGGGAGAGGAAGAAGCAGGCTCATAGCAGAGGAGCCTGATGTGGGGCTCGATCCCATAACGCCGGGATCACGCCCTGAGCCGAAGGCAGATGCTTAACCGCTGTGCCACCCAGGCACCCCTGTATGTGTGTATTTTTAAAGATATGATTAAGTTAAGGATTTCCAAATGGGGAGATTATTCTGGATTATCCAGGTGGGTCCTAAATGCAGTCATATGTGCCCTTATAAAAGAGAGGTAGAGGGAGATTTGATACAGACCGAAGGGGAAAGGCTATGTGACCTCGAGGCAGAGATTGGAGTGGTATGGCTACAAGCCAAGGACTGCCAACAGCCCCAGAAACTGGAAGAGGCAAGAAACAGATTCTCCATTAGAGACTCTAGAGTATGGTCATGCAACATTTTGATTTTGGTTCAGTGAAATTGATTTCAGACTTCCAGCCTCCTGAACTGTGAGACTGCTGTGTTAAACCACTAAGTTTTTGGTAATTTGTTCTAGCAACCATGGGCAACTAAAATATGCAGAAATTGGAAGAAAGAGTACCAGCGAAAAATAGAAAATTCTGAATTCACAAAAAAGGCTTCCAAATGTTGAGCGTATACTAGGTCTAATAAAATGCAAAGAATTAATATTATGCAGTCTATGTTTGTTGATCCTAATGCAATAGGAGTAGAAACTAGTAACACATGTATGGCTAAGAACATTTCCTTTATCTGGAAACTAAATAACCTATGACCAAATAACCTTTGGGTTAAAAATGAATTGTGAGAAAAATTGCAGAATAGTTAGGACAGAAATACAATCGAAGTACTATACATTAGCATTTGTATAACATGGCTAAATGAGTACTTACAGAGAAATCTGTAGGTCTAAATACTTTTACCAGGAAGAAAAACATAATCTAATAATTCAATTTAAGAGTTTTTTTTAAAGAGTTGAAAACAAAAAAACCAAAAAGGAAACGGGTGAAAAACAATGAATACGAGAACAACAACAAAAATAAAAATAGAGACGATCAACACAATCAAAAGCTGTTTCTTTGAAAGAATTATTAAGTGAATGGATATGGCAACTTTGGATTGTTTAATAAATCATGTTAGGAAAATTGACTTACTCTATGGAAAAAATAAAACTGAATCTCTCCTAATACTGTGTATTTGGACTCCATGTTTTTCTAACTTCATATCAAGGTAAAAGTGTGACGATAATATAGCTTATATTTTTATAACCTGGGGATGAGAGAAGGACTTCTTACACCCTGGAAGGTAATCCATAAAGCAGAATCCCCAGGGATTTGATTCTATTAAAAAAATAAGGATTTCTGTTCTGAGGAGGACATCATGGACAATGTTAGCAAATGACAGATTTGGAGAAGATACCGGCAATGTCTAAAACTGAAAAGAAACTAATGTCTGAAATAAACAATTTGGTAAATTAATAAGAAAAAACAGTAATGGAAAATGGAAAAATGGACATAGTTTATAAACATGCAATCATAGAAGATGTATTACACATGGCTGAAATGCTTACAAAAAGATGTTTAAGCTTTATTAGCGTTTAGGGAACTGCAAATGGAAGTACAGTGAGGTACTGCTTTACATACACCAGGTTGGCAATAACTAGAAAGTTGGATGATGTTAAACATGGGTAGGAATGTGGAGCTTTAGGAACCCTTGAACATTGCTGGTGGTTGTACAAACCAGTAGAGCTATTCTGCAGTGCAATCTGGCAAGCATCAGCTAAGTTAAGTGCCTGTATCTTCTATGACCCAGCAGTGTTTTTTCTGATTAGATATCATCCTAGAGAAAATCTCTCACAGATCCGTAAGAGGATGAAGATGGTCCTTGCAGCACTGTTTATGGTGGCAAGAAGTCAAGAATCTGGGTGTCTCTCGCTGGGGTAATGGGCAAGTTAAATGTGGCTGACACATAGCATCTGTACAATGCATGGACTAGATGTCTGCTCAGAAACATGGAGAGGACTTCTGCCTAAGGTGCTCTTAACTGTTATTTTCATGGTTGGCTACTTCTCAAGGTTAAGATTTCAGTATAAGTATTATCTCCTGTGGTACATTAAAAATGGCCATAAATTCTCTGCTTCTCCTCACATTGAGAAGGGAGTCTAAGCCCATCCCTTTGAATCTGGATTGGCCTTAGTGGCATGCTTACTTAATAGAGTGTGATTAAGGTGATGCTATGGCAGTCCAGCTCCAGCCTTCAGGAGGATGTGCAGATTCTGCCTTGTTAGCTTGGAGCCCTGAGTTACCACATGAGAAGTCCAGCTACCCTGGGACAAAATGCTGTGAGGAAGCCCAAACAACATGGAGAGAAAGCGAAAGGGCCCCAGTCCACCATCTCAGATGAACTCCCACCCACCTGCTCACAAGAACAGCCAGCCTTGGGAGTGACCACCTCCAAGGTCCAGCCCAGGCGAGTATTCAGATGACTCCAGCCCAGCTGGAGTTACATTTGACTGTAAAAACATGAAAGACCCCAAACAAGAAGAACTTAGCTGAGCGCAGTCAACCGCAACAACCATAAAATGTAATAATGAATTCTTTTAAGACATTAACTTTGGGGTGGTTTGTTATGTAGCAATAGGTAACTGGAACACCTTACACAGACATTTTATTTAGATGTGTACTCAGTGCCTAGCAGAGTGTTTGTTTGTTTGTTTTTTTAAAGATTTTATTTATTCGGCAGAGATAGAGACAGCCAGCGAGAGAGGGAACACAAGCAGGGGGAGTGGGAGAGGAAGAAGCAGGCTCATAGCAGAGGAGCCTGATGTGGGGCTCGATCCCATAACGCCGGGATCACGCCCTGAGCCGAAGGCAGACGCTTAACCGCTGTGCCACCCAGGTGCCCCGAGTGTTTGTTTTTGATATAGTATTTGTTTAATAATTGAAAAAGCTTAATTGGCCAAAATAGTTTTGAACCTTCTTATCTGATCTCTCAGTCCTGATTTCTGACTCATGCCTACAGCATACTCCATTTCAGATACAGGATGACCACCAGCTACATGGAGGGTTTTTTTTTTCTTGAAGATTTTATTAATTTGAAAGAGAACAGAGGGGGAGAGAGATAGAGCACGTGAGCTGGGGGGAGGGGCAGAGGGAGAAGGAGAAGCAGACTCCTCACTGAGCAAGGAGCCCAACACAGGGCTCTATCCCAGGACCCTGGGAACATGACCCGAGCTGGAGGCTGACACTTAACTGACTGAGCCACCCAGGCGCCCTGCTATGTGCAGTTTTTAAATGAAATGTTTTCTACAGTGTGGTCACATCAGTGCAGCTTTGTGTCAGGAAATCACCAGCCCTACTTACAGTTTGTCACCGCCCACCTTATCCCCACTTTACCTCTTCTCAGCTTCCATCCCTCTCGTGTTGCCAGAAGCTGAGGAGAGGCTGCCATTGTTTTTAATGGATCCCATTCATTGTCTCTAGTTACAGGATTACACACAGTGGTGTTTACAGCCACCTTAGCTGCTGACGTTTAAATGAACAATTGTCAGGAGTTGGTAATAATGGTTATGCCTCACAGTTCGGTTAGACAACTCCCTTATTTGAAGTGTACATTGGTGAATGAGATTCCTTGCATTAATTGGAAAAAATGGAAATTTTGTTGTTTTTATCGTTTGGTGACAAGCAATTTTCTCGCTGAAGTGGAGATCACTGAGAAGACTCGGCATTTCTTTAGTTCAGGCATGGCGCCCTGTGCCTAGCTTAGGTTTTGAACATGTCTGTCATGCCCTATGCTTGTTTGTACACATGCTGTTATCTTCTGCTAGATGACAGAACCTTGAGGGACGACTCTAGGTTTCTTTCTTTCTTTTTTTTCCCCCCGTGATCTGCAGAGGATCCGCATAGTGGCTACTCTATGAATATTTGTGGATTTGAAAAGCATGCCTTTAACTTTTCATGTCCTGGTATCCTTTATAACTATGAACCTGAGTAAAAGAGTGGTGTTTTGTTTGTTTTATTTTTTTTTAATGTGAGTTTTGAAGAAAGTCACAGAGGCATTTCTGGTGTGGAAGAGAAGCTGATGGGACAGGAATGGGGCTTCCAAAAAGTATTGCTGAGGACTATGCATTCTCTCCAATTAAAAAAAACAAACGCAGAGTAAACAAAATGAATTTTCAAACTACTCATTTCTTACAGAAACCTTTTATAAATCCTTCTAAGATGGGTGAAGTCACAGTTTATAAATACTACGTAAAGTTTGCTAGAGTGGTGTGTGAAATGAATAGATTGGTTTTGAGGGTGATCTGTGGGGCTGTCCTATGAACCAAGTCGTGTCAGAAAGTAGTATGAAAAAGTCCATTGACTTTTTGACATCCATAACAGCTTTTAAAGAAAACTTATATCCTACTTCTTCGTCGTGTACTAGATAGGTTGCTGGAAAAAGACTTTCATAAAAGTTATTGTACCATGATTTTCCATTGCTCCTGAAAGACATTTCTCTTCTAGACAGATGAGATATTATTTTAGTATGGAAATACTGGTATAACCTTCAGGGAACTTTTTTCACCCTTTCTAACTGACCCACTCACATGGCATGGAGAGAATTAGTCACAGAGGTAAGAGCTGAGTTTTACTCCTGTAACATAATATACATCTTATATTTAGGAAATCACTATTTTGCTCTTAGGTGGTTTCCTTATTTGTAGGAAGGATGAATGGTATAGGAATCTCATGATCATTATCAGAAGAAGTTTAATGTAGGTGTCTTAATCTCTTTTTATAGGATAACGACACCTGTCCTGGCTATGCACAGGTCTGACATAGGCTATGCATAGGTCTGACAGGCCTGACACTGTTTCTTGACCAGTTTGCCTCCTTCCCTGACTGTAAGCTCTTGATGCAGGAACAGAGTTTTGTTCAGGATTATATCCTCAGTACTTAATGCCACACCTGGCAAATAATAGGCATGTGATAATTATCTGATGACTGAATGAGAGATTTGAGGACATGATATGATAATATATGAGGAAATTGCTTCGAGGAGTTTGGGTATTTTAATTAAGATCCTTGTTAGACATCTATGAATTCTAAATTTTGTTCCATGTTGTTATAACTAAACTTTCCCAGCTTTGCCAGAATGATCAATGTCTCTTATAACAAGATTGTATGTAAATTTCACATTCTGAAAATTCTGAACTTTAACCAGGGGCCTAAGTTCTTTCAGTATTTAAAAAAAAAGCAGTTGAGATCAAAACACAGATTCTTAAATTAACAGATGACTAGCCATTGGGAAAGAGCTCTATTAATTAATTCAATAAACTTTAAGTCCTGCGTTATACTAAGCATTGAGGCTACAACAACAAATGAGACACACTCTTGTCCTCAGGGTGCTCAAGATCTGATGTTATGGGCTGGATGGTGTCCCCCCAAAAATTCACGTGTTGAAGTCCTAATTCTCAGTATCTCGAAATGTGGATTTATTTGGAAATAGTCTTTACAGAGGCAGTTAAGATGAAGTCATTAGGGTAGGCCCTAGTCCATTATGACTAGTGTGCATATAAAAAGAATTTTGCAGATAGACACACAGAGAGAAGACCATGCGAAGACACAAGAAGATAAGTCATATTCCCCAAGGAGAGAGGCCTGGAACAGATCCTTCCCTCACAGCCCTCCTAAAGAACCAGATCTGCCTACACCTGAATTTTGGACTTCTAGCCTCCAGAACTGTGAGACAACAAATTTCTGTTATTTAAGTCACCGAGTTTGTGGCACTTTGTTACAGAAACCCTAGGAAACTTAACACGTCTGGTAAAGGGGCTAGTCCTGTAAAGAGATAGTTTAAATTCCAGAAGTCAGGACTCCAGAAGTCCCACTTTCAGGGAATAGAGATGCTAGTGGGTGGACACACTTAGCAACTAAAATTAAAAATAACCTTTGTGATGAACTCACGTAGGTGTAAACATGAACAAACGATGAAAAGGAAACTGCTTTCTGAAGATTTAAGCTGTTGATTACCTTGGGGGAGTGGGGATTGATGAAGGGTTGGGAGGGAAGACCATATATTCACAGTTTATTTGTCGATTTCATATTTGCAAATTGGTCTACTCTAAAATTTATTTGTAACCCCAACATCAACATTCACAGTGCTTTTGTGGTCATTTGGTGGCATTCTCAGAGTGGTGAGAAATTTGAGCTGCCCAAGACCACATGTGTGTTCCCAGCTCACATTGATCAAGGAATGCTCTGCCTTCTTTTTACAGCTCTTTTTTTTTTTTTTTTTAAGATTTTATTTATTTATTTGACAGAGAGAGAGACAGCTGGCGAGAGAGGGAACACAAGCAGGGGGAGTGGGAGAGGAAGAGGCAGGCTCCCATCAGAGGAGCCTGATGTGGGGCTCGATCCCAGGACCCCGGGATCACGCGCTGAGCCGAAGGCAGACACTTAATGACTGAGCCACCCAGGCGCCCCTTTTTTCAGCTCTTATATGGTAAACAAGTGTCCTTTTCATGGTTTATTTAGTGTCATGCTTTTTTGCATTTTTGCCTTTTTTTGGTGATTTTGCTGTTTAAGATGAGTCCCAAGTATCTGAAGTGCTATCTCGTGTTCCTAAGCTCGAGGAGGCCTACTAAGCCTTATGGAGAAAATATGTGTGTTTTGTTCAGTCTTGTGCAGGCGTGAGTTATAGTGCTGTTGGCTATTGGTTCAATGTTAATGAATCAATCAATACGTTTTAAATAAGAGTCTTTCAACAGGAGCACACATAAAACAAGGTCATGGATTGGTTGTTGAAACTGTTACCAGAGGCTTGTAGGAACATAATCCTACATTTCCTCTTGGAGCAATGTTTCAGTACTTGCTAATTTGGTGTGTGTGGTGACTTTCCATAACATTACTGCCACAAATAATGAGAATCAACTGTGAATGTAAGTTATTTTCAAGTCATGAACGGTCATCACATTACTACAAAAAAACCCAATTAAATAAATTGAATCATGTATGGACCAATAACGAGGGTGTGTCAAAAATCATACTATGGTTAATCTAGTTGTATGCACCTGAAAATGCATAAGAAAACATTTTAAAAGTGAGTGAACTTCAGATAATTTCATATAATTGTAAGTGCCACTGATTTTCTGAAAAGTGGACATTTGATCTGAGACTGGAGTTATGAGAAGGAGCCCCCATGTGGAGATATGCAGGGTAATGTCCATGCACAGGAACAGTGAGGGCAAAGGCCCTGGGCAGGTGATGAGGTGGCATGTTGGAGGTGCGAAAGGAAGGCCAGTGTGGTTGGAGTATAGTGACCAGTGCGAAGGAGGCAGGTCTAAGAGGAGGCTGGAGAGATAAGAAGGTCATGGTAAGGCTCTTACTAATAAATAAATGTCCAGGATATTCCTATATATTTGTGACAAGTTCTTTTCTGGTACATATGAATGTGTTTTATGTGTATGAGAAAGCGGTTCCTCTCATTTCTTTGCTGTTTTGGATTTCATAGACAATGTTTCGTTTGGATGATTTAAGACTAGAGCCATGTTGAGACGTGTTGACTTAGCAAAACTGGGAAAAGTGTGACTGTCAACTTCTGCAGAGTCGGATGAGTGGAAAGAAAGCCCTCGGCCGCTGATGCGCTCGGGGGAAGCAGAGTGTGCCGTGACATCATTCGGTCTGCATCACTGACTCTTCAGATGTCTCTGCTGCCCTTATAACTTAATGTTCTAGGCAGCCCGGGTTCCAATTTATCAGTAAGGACGATAAATTGCTAATGACTGTTGGCCTCTCCCTATTCTTAAGTTATCTGCTAACACAAAGAGACAGATTCATTCAATTTGGAAAATGTTAATAAGATGCCAAAAATGTGTGCAGGGAGAATAAAAGGGAAAGCTTTTTCAAATGGCTGTATCATTTTTTCCAAAATTGAATTCCAACCATCCTGTTTGTCCAGGTGAATTAAAAGACTATCAAAACCTTAAATGTTTCTATTAACGTAATTAAACAGTGTCTAAATAGAGAAGTGGTAAGGATGAAAGGCATTCATGCTCTATCAAGTGAAACTCTATGACAAAGATACTGAACACTTACTTTCCTTTCCTTCCCCCACCCCCAAAAGTCGGTTCTAATACTTTGATTTGACTGTTTGGATAATACTGATTTTCTAGAATTTTAGGAAGCTCCTTTCAGTAGGTTTAGCTCAATTTTTACTTTATGGGGATGGACTTATGGGAATCCCTAGATGCCTGGTGTTGCTGCTGTTTCTCTCATTACTCTACTCTCTAATTTGTGAACCATGTAACTACTTACTGAGATTCTTCTGTGAAGAAATAGGGAAATCTGGGGGGGTAGGACTGAAATCAGGTTTTTTTTTGAAAGCCGTGAGCTGTGAGCATTTCCCATTGTTGCAAAAATGATGATCAACATAATTTTCCAAACTGGAGTTTGAGGGTTACAAATATTTCATTACTTTGCTTTCTGCCCAAGTTTAAGTGATTATTCTTATAGATAAAGCCCCCCAGACATCGGATCCAATAAGAAGGATGTTGAAGATATTATGTTGCTTTATGGCCTTTGTATAAGGACGTATAAGGTAAATATCTTTTAGAGTTTTATACAGGAAAATGTTTTCCCTTCCTGAGGAAATTCCTTATGTAAATATTTATTTATGTATTTATTTAATGTTTGGGGGGGGTAGGGAAATGAGTCATTTGTACGTTGTCTTATTCTCTTTTTGCCTTTGCTGCTAGTACCATATATAATGCTCAACAGAGTTGTTTAGCAATAGCTTATATCTTTAATATATTATCTTTTTCTGCACAATGTTTTTTTTTTTTTTTGTATGTTTGATTCTTATAAATTCCCTGATGTAGTTTTTGGAAGTAGATCCAATACAAGTAAAATAAATAAATAAATACAGTTTTTAGTTCCATGTCCTCCAGAGAGAACTTTCTACAGGATTTTATTTGTTTCCAATATATTTCACTTTGGTAGTGATTTGTTGTATTTGTGCTTTCTTTGAGTTCTGTTAGTTGTGGCATGATTTCTTCTTAATGGTGGGAGAAACGTTTGTGACTATATCTCCAAGTAGATTATTTGATTTGGTGTAGTCATTAGGACTTAAAAAATGCCCTCAATCCCTTCTGACTTAGTGCTGTAAATTACAGCAAAGAGTATTAAGGACATTTTAGTGGGCATGCTAGGTATCAGGTACGTCTTTGGCTTGTTGCTTCAAGTAGTTGGGCCATACACTGTAAAGCTTACTTCTCCTGACAGCCACGTAAGTAACACCTGGGTTAAACGATGCAATCAATGCCTTTTTGTTATAAATGACATAAAGAGTTGCTTTTCTGTACATTGATTTTTTAAAAATCAAAATGTCTCATAGTATCAGATAGTTAATCTAGTTCTGATTGCTCAAGTGTTTGATGAGTCAAGTAGAAACCCTTCTCTATCAAGCTAAGGAAGTGCATTTAGATTGGAGCTGAATGTATAGTGGCAGCTGTCTAACCCACTGATGACTCATTGGCTAAATTGTGATTTTGTAATTTTGATGTTGATAATTGGTAAGATAAGCTTACAACTCATGACAACCCAACCAGTGGTTGTTCAACTGCCTCAAGGGTTTGGGTGAGCATTAGTAGAGAATTACAATTACTTTCTCACTAAGAGATCAGATTTCTCTCTGGAGGGCTCCCTGCCTTCCTCATTCTGATAAAATATATTCTATTCTATGCATGGTGAGATAAGAGAAAGTTCTGGCACATCTTCCTAGCTGGAGGTTATGTTATATGTCTTTATGGTACCTGTCTTTGGGTTTTTACACTTTACTCCTTAAAACTGAAAGCACCACCAGGGGCGCCTGGGTGGCACAGCGGTTAAGCGTCTGCCTTCGGCTCAGGGCGTGATTCCGGCGTTCTGGGATCGAGCCCCACGTCAGGCTCCTCCGCCATGAGCCTGCTTCTTCTTCTCCCACTCCCCCTGCTTGTGCTCCCTCTCTCGCTGGCTGTCTCTATCTCTGTCAAATAAATAAATAAAATCTTTAAAAAAAAAAAAAAAAAAACTGAAAGCACCTGTCCTTGACATTACTCTCAACCAGGTTTGCCTTGAGGTTTTAGTTTCTTTCTTTCTCTCTCTGTCTCTGTGTATATATATATGTATTTATATACATAAATATATGTATTTATAATTGTTTTTATATATATGTGTGTATATGTATGTGTGTATACCTTCCCTTCATGCTTCTTCTCCTATGCCTTCTCCACATCTGTGCTCTTCTAGGTACCTCTTTTTGGTTCTTCCTCTCTAGATCTTTCTGTCTCTTAGTAATGCAACTTATCCCTCCCTGGGCTTTTCTCTAAAATGTTTCCGTCTATGTGCTCAATCCAAAAAAAAAAAAAAAAGAAAGAAAAAAAAAAAAAGGGAAAGAAGGAGGGCTTTACAATATCTACCTCCCTCACAAGGTGAGGAGGGGTGAATGTATCTTGAATATTCTTTTATTTTTTGAACATTCTGAAAGGGCTTTAGTCTCCCACCCTCTATGTAAGATGAAACTTTTAAAACCATCTTTCTCAACTCAACGAGAATTATCTGTTATTCATAAAATAATAACAGACAAAAATATAAAACCATTTGTTCGTTCTTTTCCTCCTTCTCTCTGACCCCCATCCCACGTTCTCCCCAGGACCCGCCTTTCAGTATATGTGTCTGTTTCTCATACTCTCTGTCCCTCTTCTTGACTCCCCCTCTTTCATCTTTCTTTTTAAGTGACAGAAATTGCAAGCTTTCCCTTCTTGATGGTTATGATTAAAGGACTGCGCACCTGCTCAGGTGGAATAAATGGGGGAAATGCTGAAGCAAGTATTTATGCTAACAAATATAGTCTCCTTTTTTGCCTTCAAAAACAAGCCTGCAATTCAGAAAAGCTGCCCTTCAAATAAGCACACTGAAGCCTTTTACATTCAAGCCCTATCTGATGTCGAAAAGGTCCTTGAGTCTAAACTCCCTGAGGTTCGTTGGGGCACAGGTGCCATTTTCTCAGAGATGAATGGATGTTTAATTTAAGGGAAAAGGGAGAATTTGTCTTTTCTCTGTAAGAAAGAAATAGGAAGAAATGCAGAGGAGAGGGCAAAGACAAGAATATTTTAATAATAAATGGCTTAGAAACCCCTCTTTCCCCTCAAGATCTCATAAACTCCAGGGTTTCTTGGTTGGATTTAAATACACTTTAAAAAATAGAGTACCAAATGCTAATTAAGTTTGCATTCTCATTTTCAAAACTCTCTCCAACTCCACTTAGGCTTCTCATCTCTTTCTTTCATTCTCTGATGCCAAGAAGCAGTTCTGCTATGACAACTAGTCAATTAGTAGGGAAATCTTATTGAATAAACAGTCTTTCTTTAAAAGACAAGTCACTTGAAAATAGGACAAACATGTCA
>NW_024425563.1:50326488-50385603 GCF_017311325.1 Ursus maritimus | reverse complement strand
CTTTCCCTCTGTTCTCCTCCCCTCTGCTTTTCTTCCCATCCCTCCCTGCCTCTCCCTCATAGATAATCCAAAAGAATTTATTATTACTGCTGGTTAATATGTCCCTTAAACCTATTGATTGTCCTCTCTGTTTTCCTTTCTTCTTCTTTGCAATTATTACTATTATTATTATTATTATTATTTTGTAGAAGAAATTGGTTGGTTTGTTGTGTAGAGTTCTCATAGTTTGGAATTTGCTGGTTGCCTCCATGCAGTAAGGTTTAATATGTTCCTTATTCCTTTTATTCCTTGCATTTCCTGTAAACTGGTATTTAGGTCTAGAGTCTTGATCAGATTCAGCACTGAATTTTGAGAGACAAAAGTACGTCGCAGGTTATGCTGTGTGCTTCCAATAGGAGGTATATCAGGATGTCTAGTTGTCTCTGTTTCAAGTTTAGAAGTCATGGATGATCATTGCTTAGATTCAGTAATTCTTTAGTAGTTTTCAAATGATGATATTTAATTCAATCATTTCTTCTTCATTTATCAGTTGGAGGTCTTCTATAAAAAGACTTCTCCTTGTCAAATATTTGTTAGGTTATTTCATTCTATATAGGATGGGCAGGATAAATGCTTTTTTCTTTCTCCTTCTTTTCAAGTTCTTAAAGTAATAAGTTGGTTCCCCATCAACTCTGAAGTTGTCTATCTTAGACAGGTTTCTGGAAAAATCAGACCCAGGTACAGAGATTTGAAGGCACGGGAAATGCCAGCAAACAGAATAGAGAAGTTAAGACAGAGAAAGGAAGGCAGCCCAAACAAGTGCATTTTTGAGTTAGCTAGCACAGTGGGTGACTGGTGTTAAACCTGCTTGGGAAACTGTGGGCTAGAGTAGAATGCTTCCGTGTTTTCCCTCTTGACAGAGCTAGGTAGGTGGATGTGTTATACTCTGGCTCTTCTGTTGTGATATAGGCTCTGGAAGGCAGATAAAGCTCTCAAGTAAGGAAGTGCATGTGCTGGCCATTGGAAGTCAAGCCACTAGCCCTGACATAGTAAGGATGAGGGGAGGTGGAGGAGGCACTGACAGAGACTGCTACAGTCCACCCCTTTGCCCACTCAAAGGCCCACATTGAGTTTATTTTGTCCTACCCTGAAGAGCCAAAGCACTCAAAATGAGGATGGGACAACTTACATTCCTAGTGCTGTAGAGGGAAGCTGACACTGTTGACGGTGGGGCAGAAAAAGAAAAAGAATGGAGGTCCTTGATGGCACTGCTGAACCAACCAACCTTGAAGTCTGCCTACCCTCTGAACTATCAGTATGTGAGCATAAATTATTTTATTGTTTAGCCAGTTTTGAGTTGAGCTTTCTGTAAATTGCCTTCAAAAGCATGTTGTCTATTATAGTACTATTATTAACCCCCACTTAACAGATGAGAGAACTGAGTCACAGGTTAAAGGAATTTGCCAAAGGTTAGTACAGACAGTAAATGACTAAGCTGGAGTCTGAGTATGTCTAATTCTGGGAACTTAATTACACAATCACTCTGTTCTTTATAGCGAGATATGAATCTCTAAGAGAAAGATAAGGCCTCCCTAAAGGATTTTCCTCAGTTTTATTTCTAATTTATAGAAGGGCTTTAAGGACCTATGCACATCAGTAAAAACACTGGATGATGGAGCGTGCCTCAGCCAAGTTCTAGTCATGTGATGGCAGCCACAAGTCACCTGCTAAGAATCCTGAGTTCACCTTTATTGATGGACACCCTCCTGGGGCTTATGGATAAGACTTGCTTGGAGAATGTAGCTTGCACCCAAGGCCAAATTGTGGTTCCCAATTCTTACCTTCCTAGAAGTCTGAACTGAGTGACTTGCCAGTGGGAGAGCTGCTTTGGTAAAGTACAACTTTGTCTATCACATGGTCTCATAAACCCACTCACCAGGCAAAGCTGGGGCCAAGAAAATGAGAGTGAAAGAGCTGACTTCTCCTTTTGAACAAAGTAATGGCAACCCCCATGTGGGACAGGGTCCAACTTATGGTGCTTCTCACCACTCATTAGCCTCTCAGGAGGAGGAGTGGGAAAGAAGTTGAAGCTCCTACCCAACACTTCTCAAAGAGAGGGGCAGTGTTGGTGGGCTGAGATGGGAATGTGGAGAGAAGGAAGTGTTTTCTCTCAGATCAGGACATTTTTTTTCTGTAAAGGGCCAAATAGTAATATTTTAGGCTTTTGTGGTCACACGTGGTCTATGTTGCATATTCTTTGTTTGTCTCCCAACTCTTTATTTTTTTATTTTTTTTAAATTTTTTTTTTTAAAGATTTTATTTATTTATTTATTCGACAGAGATAGAGACAGCCAGCGAGAGAGGGAACACAAGCAGGGGGAGAGCGAGAGGAAGAAGCAGGCTCATAGCAGAAGAGCCTGATATGGGGCTCGATCCCATCACGCCGGGATCACGCCCTGAGCCAAAGGCAGATGCTTAACCGCTGTGCCACCCAGGCGCCCCTCCCAACTCTTTAAAACTGTAAAAAAACGATTCTTAGTTGGTGGCCAGTCCAAAAAAAGGACATGGGTTAAATTTGGCTGCGGGTGAGGAAGGTCTGACCCCTTAATCCACTAATTGCCAAATCCAGTGCCAACGCTTACTGCCCTCTGACATGGGTCAGGGCAGGATTTTACTTAAAGCGGCTCCAAGACCATACTGTACCATAGGCCAAAAATTCATTTCCTTTCCATATCCTAAATCCACTTATGTCCAGCCATGCAGTTCAATACAGCTCGCCAGAGATGATTAAGTAAACTTAAAAGCCAGCCAGCCTCACCTTAGCTCAATAACACAGTGCCAGCAGTACGCCAGTGTCTCAAATTTGAATATGCATTCTCTTCCATTTTTAAAGCCCCCAAAGACTTGAAACTAAAATTTTTGGCTCGTTAATTGAAGTTAAAAGATTAATGTCCAATTCCTGCTTTCCTGTTTTGCGCTCTCTCTAGTAAGAAGGGGCTCTTTCTGCAAAGTCTGGCTTCTCTCTACAGCCCTGATACACTGGGCACACACTAGAATGTTCCATCCTCTTCAACGTTGACTTAACCCTATGTGGTCAGTAGGGTTAACAAGATTATCATGGCACCAGCCCCATGCTCATTATATTGAAGAAACACAAGTACATGAGCTCAAACTCCCCCCCCCCCCCCCCCACCGGCCAATGAGGACTTCTTTCCTTTCAAGCTGGCTCAGTTTCTGCCTCAGAAGGGCCCCACAGAATTCTCCATTGTTTGAACAAATCCTGCTACCTTCTCTCCCTAAATCAGGCAATTAATTCCACAATATGCCCAGCCTGTAACTCAGGCCAGGACTCGAGCTGCCAGTACCCTTGCAGGCTGTACTTTATCCTATCATCTTTCCTTCCGGACCCCTAGCCCCCTGTTCGTCTCAGGCTTTTTCCTCTCACAGTGCAGGCTGTGTCCACCTTCAGGTCTTGACATTCACTTGCTAATTCCTGAAGTATTTCATACTGATTTTCCTGGTCTTCCCCTCTCAGGTCAGTGCAAACGTTCTGTCTATCTCCTTTGAGTGTCCCCATCATCCAAGGGTGGTTTCCCCATTGTTATTATTAATTTGCCCCCTGAGGCTTAGAGAGGGTGGCCCTGGGGAGTTTCCAGAACCATGGTGTCCCCAGGCCATCATTCCCTTGCTCTCTGTGGTCTCCCTGTTTTCCTCTGTGGGATCACCCTGGATCCATCACCCTCTCTGATCTAGCAATAACTAAAATAACTAAAACCATCATCCCTGATGGCAGCTTTTTGAGTAGTTAGGTCTGAGTATAGCCTTTTTTCCTTTCAAATCTGTTTTGAGATCTCTGGCCTTTGTGGTCTCCAACTTTTCTCCAAAGGCAAGCGTTTTCTCCCCGCAGGTTAATCAGTATGTCTTGTTCTAGTAGGGAACCACATGAGTATGGTAACTAGGGGAGGAAAGAGAGCTCTACTGGGGGCTTGCAGTTCTGAGAGACAGGGAAGGACAGAGGAATGGAAGGAGAGAGGGAGAGAAAGAGAGGGGAAGGAAGTAAAGAAGAAAAGAAGAGAAGGGAAGAGTACAGGACAGGGGTGACTCCTTCCCAGAGAAAATGGTGGTGGAACCTCCTCTCTGTGGATAGGCTAAAGTAGAACATGGGTTGGAGGAGGGGGGTTTGAAGAAGAGTTCTTCCTTTAAAAATGATTTGTCCCCTGGTCACACATCTTTGGGGAAAGTCATTGCCTGAACTTTCAACTCTAAAGACAGGGATTAGGTTAAGGGAAGGAGGATGATTTGGGTGCCACCTGAGCTGGAGAAGGTCATAGAATCACAGAGAAAGCATGAATCTGAAGAGCTATTTTAGGCATTTTCCCCTACTTTTTTCTTAAAAGTCTGTTACTTTAAAATACATAAATATATTCTCATAAAAATATAAGCACCAAACTTGTAAGTCCCCATTTACCATAAGCTACATGCTAGTCCCTGTGGTAGGCTCTATTACTCACTGGGGTGTGTCTTTCCAGACTTTATTCTGTACATTTATATTCCTATATATTAATAAATAACATGTACTTTCTGTGTCATGCTGTTACTTTCTGCACATACTTCCTCCATCCAAGCCTCCCAAATTGGGATTTTACTACACGTATTGTTTGTAACCTGATTTTCCCTTGAACAATACATTATGAACATTTCCCTTAGTCATTAAATGTTTAAATTTTATTTAAAAAATTTAAAAGATTGATTTATTTATTTTAGGGAGAGAGAGAGAGAGAGAGAGAGAGAGAGACAGGGGGAGGGGCAGAGGCAGAGAGAGAGAATCTCCAGCAGACTCCCCCTGAGCACAGAACCCAACACAGGGCTTGATCCCACAACCCCAAGGTCATGACTGGAGCTGAAATCAAGAGCCATATGCCTAACTTACTGAGCCACCCAGGCACCCCTTAGTTTATCATTTTTGAACATGTCTAATGAATTCCTGTTTTAAAGAAGAATTAGAGCTCTTCTACAGCCCATGCTTCTATTGTTCCTCTTTTCATTCCACAAATATAATCATACTCTTTGATTAAATACATTGAATGTTCTCCTTATTATGAAAATGTGTTCACTGATGAACCAAGGTATATGCTATGATTACATTTCCTTCTTTTTAAAAATATTCGAATTATTTATTTGAGAGAAAGAGAGAGAGAGCATGAGCAGTGGGGAGAGGCAGAGGGAGAGGGAAAGGGAGAAGCAGACTCCCCACTGAGTAGGGATCCTGATGCGGGACTCGATCCCAGGACCCTGGGACCTGAGCCAAAGGCAGACACTTAACCAACTGAGCCCCCCTGCATTTCCTTCTTTGTATAACTTTTTTCTCTTTTACTTGGCTTACTATCACATTATCCAACAGAATTTTAAAACCTTTAGAACTTCTATACCTGGTTAAACACATCAGGCATGTCAGTAGACACCTCGCTCCTGGAGGCCTCCATCTAGCTAGCTGTTCTGTCAGCCTGCTCTACAGGGCTTTCCATTGGCTCCCCGCTGTGTTAGCTCATCTGGGTCTCAAATATCATGTCTCTTTTTTCCTTGGTTTGCCTCCTCATTTAGTGGAGTTTATCTTTCATTACACTGCCAGTTGCCTAACCAGTATCCATTAACCTCTTTTACCATTTAATGGAATCATATTATTAGGTTCAGCAAGTAACAGAGCTATGTCTCCTAAGCTCCTTTATGGATAGATGTGGTCAATGATCTATAAATGGGTAGATAGCTCTGTTCCCCTCTGTGCTTTCTTCTTCTGGCTGGAATATGGGTGTAATGGCTGGTGCTCTGATAGCTGTATAGTGACCATGAGGATGAATATACTAATAATAGCAATCAAAAAGATAAAATATAGTATGTCCCTGATTATTTCTTGGAGTCACATGTTGGCTTGACTCCCTATCTCTAGACTTATTTTTGCTAGAGAGATAAAGAAACCTTTATGTGTTGAAGCTGACAGCAGTTGGGTCTATACAATTGTAACTATATAATTCCTAAATGATAAAATTGCTTTCTGAGAAAAGTGCATGGAGGTAAATTTTAAAAAACACTGTAAGTCTGAAATGATTTTACTTCCCCATACTCATTGACTGATAGTTTAAATAGGTGTAGAATCATAGATATCACTCTGTGAGACTTCTGAAGGCGTTGCTTGATTGCCTTCAAACATTCATTGTTTCTGTTTGGAGAATCTTTCTTTTATAACTAGTTTCTGAAACTTCACAGTGATGTGTACTAAAAGGGATCTGTTTTCATTAGTTGTGCTGAGCACTCAATGGGACCTTTTACACTGGAAATTTGTGTTCTTTAGGGGCGTCTGGGTAGCGCAGTGGTTAAGCATCTGCCTTTGGCTCAGGGCGTGATCCCAGTGTTCTGGGTTCGAGCCCCACATCAGGCTCCTCCACTAAAAGCCTGCTTCTTCCTCTCCCACTCCCTGCTTGTGTTCTCTCTCTCGCTGGCTGTCTCTCTGTCAAATAAATAAATAAAATCTTTAAAAAAAAAAAAGGAAATTTTTGTTCTTTAGTTATTTTCTTGTATTATTTATTTAATAATAATTTTGTTGTTTTCTCTATTTTCTCTTCCCAGAACTATGAATCAGACTTGGTCATGGGAATAATACTCTACTTTTCTTGTCTCTTTCCCCCCCTAATTTTCCTTTTCTTTGTCTTTTGCTTCTACTTTCTGAGAGATTTTCTCAACTTTATCTTCCAAACATGCTTTATGGTTTTTAAAATTTTATGGTTTTTTTTTTTGTTGTTGTTGTTAGAACTTTTTCTTATTCTTGTATATTCTCCTCTCCCCTCTTTACCCTCCCTTCCTCTTTCTTTTCTCACTTTCTTTACTCCTTTTTCTCTTCCTTCCACACATTCATCTTGTTTTAGGGATCCAATATCTTCTCTTACTGCTCTGGATATTAATTATAGTTTATGTTGGTCTGTTAATTATATATATATATATATTTGGTTATTGCCTACAGTACCTCTTTTTCCTTTGAGTGTCTTTCTTCTCTTTGTATGTTTGGTTCTTGGTCTTTCACATTAGGCTCTCCTCAAGTTATCTGAGGATGTTTTTGATGCTTTCATATTTAGGAGCCAGGTCCTAAAAAGTTGACTGAAAGCTGTGTTTATGTGTACATGTCATTTGATAGAGTTCATGTAGAATGATTGGCCGTCTCTTTGGGAAACCCAAATACTCAGCCCTTGTGGATCATTTTTATGGGTTATACAGGGTATCAGAATAGGTCATTCCAAAATATGACACTTTGACATGAGGATTATTTTGGGTTAAAGGCAACTGGGAAGAAGCAGATACAAGGAAAACTCTCTGCCCTCTCCCTATTTGCCTAAGAGCTGGACATAAATTTATAAAGGTGTCTTCTTTTCCTGTATCAGGAAGGGAAGAACTCTTAATCACCAGGAGAGAACTCTAGACTCTTACTAACCCAGAGACAGGCACCAAGAAGAATCTACATAATAAATAATTAAGTAACTCTTATCTTCCATTAGTGTCCCCCATTTTAAAAAAAATTATTTTATTTATTTAATTTTTAAAAATATTTAATTTATTTATTTGTCAGAGAGAGAGAGAGAGAGGTGAGTGGCAGGCAGAGGGAGAAGCAGGCTTCCTGCTGAGCAAGGAGCCCGATCAGGACTCAATTCCAGGGCTCTGGGATCATGACCTGAGCTGAAGGCAGATGCTTAACTGACTGAGCTATCCAGGCGTCCCTATTTTATTTATTTGGGAGAGAGAGAGAGAGAGCATGTGCGTGAGCAGGGGGAGGGGCAGAGGGAGAGGAGCCCAAGCAGACTCTGTGCACACAGGGCACAAAGTGGGGCTCAGTCTCATGACCCCGAGATCATGACCTGAGCCAAAATCAAGAGTCAGATGCTCAATGGACTGAATCACCAGGTGCCCCAAGTGTCCCCCATTTATTTACATTCCCACAGTCTGCCATCTGTAAAAGCCTAAACCTCTTTTTCCTATTCCTGTCACTTCTCCAAAAATGTATTGTTGTTTGTTAAGATGCTACATAAACCTCAAGTTCTATCCACCCCTTCTGATCATCACTGAGTTCTCCCACATGTATGCAGGATACACATGTTAATACATTCTGTTTTTTTCTTGTTAATATGTCTTCTTGTCACTTTATTTCACAAACCCAGCTACCGAATCTGAGAGTAGAAGAATTTTTTTCCTCCCCTGTACTCATTTTTCTGGGACCATTTGATTTCTTTAGAGAAGAATCTACCAATGTCCTTCTGCATGGCTGCCCTCCGATTAGCTGAGCAGTTTTGAAGCTGAGTAGGGGGCTGGTAGTCTTCTGGTTCAGGAGATAGACTTCCACGTATCTCTTTAGCCTCACTTTTCAGTAGATGCCTCTGCTCTGCCTGGTGCACTGGGGTTTGGAGACACTCTAGTTCAGTTCCCTACCAGAATGAAGCCCCAGTGCCCTGCAATGGAAGACAGAAGGTAGAAGGTATATAGTCTGGTTGGTGGGCAGGGAGGGAGCTGGGGTTCAACCTTCTGAGGGTGACCTTTTTTTTTTTAAAGATTTTATTTATTTATTTGAGAGAGAGAGCACGCGAGAGGGAGAGCACAGAGGGAGAATGAGAGGGAGAAGCAGACTCCCTTCTGAGCAGAGAGCCCAATGTGGGACTCAATCTCAGGACCCTGAGATCACGACATGAGCTGAAGGCAGCCGCTTAACTGACTGAGCCACCCAGGTACCCCCCTCTTTTTTTAATATGTTTTCATTTTCAGTAATCTCTACACCCAACACGGGCTCAAACTTGAACTCGTAACCCTGAGATCAAGAGCCCGACGCTCCCCCTACTGAGCTACGGAGCCAACCTGCGCCCCCTGCTGACGCCTTTCAGTGCTGTTTCCCTCCCCTCTGCCCTTCAGCCACCTGCCTTGTTCCCAGCTTCTGCGGCTCCTCTTCTCCAGGTTGTGAGTCCTCCGAGGGTCTGCAGTGTGAGATGACGGATTCTCACTCTCATCCCTCTCTCATGCAGTCCTCACTTGGGATTTATCTTCTCTATTAATTTCTTGATCCATATTCCAGCTTCCAAATTTTGTGGACTTTTCTTATGTGCTCTTCTGTCATTTTCCTTGTCTCTTTCCCATGTACTCATTTTAGTGTGCCTTTAGAATAGAATAAAGAGAATAAATTTGTATTTTTAGCTATAAGTTAAACAGAAGACACCTAATCTTATAAACAAAAATACTGCAGTCAAAATGTGAATTGGCTCTACTCAACATCTGCCCAAGGTTCTACTCAGTTATTGGCAGAACTAGAATAGAACTCTAAAAATTTTGAGTTAACTTTTGATAAATGGGTTTAGCCAGGCATCTTTTATAGTTGAAAGCAAGAGACTGAATCCTCCTCCTTCTCTTTTAAATTTTATTTTTAAAGCTAACGTCTGCTTTGGGGACTAGTTCCAACTAAACTTTTTTTTTCTTTTAAGATTTTATTTATTCATTTGAGAGAGAGAGAGAGAGTGAGCAAGCGAGAGAGCACAAGTGGCAGAGGGAGTGGGAGAAACAGACTCCCTGCTGAGCAGAGAGCCCGACGTGGGGCTCCATCCCAGGACCCTGGGATCATGACCTGAGCCCAAGGCAGATGCTTAACCAACTGAGGCACCCAGCGGCCCCTCCACCTAAACTCCTTAGGCCCACAGGGTCAGGAGAGGGTCTCACTGGGACAATCAGAAACTCGTGGTACCACCAGGAGAAAACTCTCATCTTCTAAGATTCCTTACATGCGAAAGTGTCTGGACGGACTGGAAAAGGCATCCTTCCTGTCAGCCCTCCACCCCCTGCAGAATGATACAGCTTGAGACATTGTGGGCTGCAGTTTTAGCAAAAGGGCTTTGAAAGGAGGGAAGATGGGAGGAAGGGGGCTGGCATGCTCCAGGAAATTAAAGAATGTCTGAAGAGTGAAGCGACAAGATGGTAATCACCACGAGGCTGGCTAATTGAGACTTGGCTTACTGGGATGACAGCAGAGGAAGAGCAGCAGTCTGGTTTCAGAACCAAGATTAACAGGAGGAAAAAAAGATCTAATTGGGAGCTACATTAACTTTTTGAAGAGGCAGATAACGGCTGAGAGGCAGGGTGACTCTGCTCATACAGACAGGCTCAGAAGGGAAAGGAAATAGAAGATTTATCCACTGTGGATTTTCTTTGCTTGGGCTGATTTAATATCCGAAGACCTCCTCTGAGCCTGCCTTTTCTTTCCTCCCTCTCAGGGTCATTTTGAAGCGGGAAGGGGAGCATGTTGAAAGAAGCTTGCGGGGCTGAAAAGGGATGATAACCTGGTGGTGTCAGAGAGATGGCTGTGTGTTCCTGCCAGATGCAAACAACCGAGCCTTAGAGCCGTTCACGGCTTTCCAGGACCTGGGAGTGGACATCCCCCAGGCTACAAAGCGGTGGTGGCCTGCTAGTTGTAACCGTGCCAGGGTCAGGGTGTCTAGCACAAGTTCACAGGGAATTTCTCGAAGCTACTTTGCAGGGGCTCCATGTAGAAGAACAGGGGGCTTACACGTGGGAGGAAGCCACAGAGACAAAAGCATTCAGAACAGAAAAGGAACTTACTTGCCAAGAGATTTTTGCAAGGGAGTCCAGGCTTTTAAAGACGGCTTTCCAAATAAAATATGTAACGGTTATTTAAGGAAAGAAATTAGTTACCAAGACGACTGTAGTATGTTGATGGTGGAAAAACAACAGTTTTCTCACTTGATTATCATATATTCAAAGGTGATCCTGTATTTGGGGGCAGCAAGACTTCCGAAGTCAGGAATAAAGTTTCTGTTGTTGTTTTTAAGGAGTAGTGACCTAATGGCTGGAGGTCTCATTTATTTTGAGAATCAGAGCGAGACAGGGCAATCCTGGTTGTTTTCTTGTTATTATTGTTCTCAGGTGCAAAGTGCTTAATGGTGTTGGGCTTGGTTTGCAGTAACTCATAAAAGAGGCAGAGCAAGGTAGCAGTCTTGCTTTCATAGACCCTCCTAGCCCTTCTTCCTCAAAGGTGCCAGTTTCATCACATCTGTGTGCTTGGAATTTTTATGATTCACATAATTCATTTGGTGTTTTATTTGGCTGGTTTTATAAGTATAACAGGGAATGCTGATTAATGCACAAATACCTCCTTTTGATGTGGTTAATAAAACTAGCGCCATAGGATACTAAGGCTTGGGAGTTAGTTTCCGTCTGAAAGTTTTAAAAAGGCTTCAGGGCTGAGTTTCTATCCTTTTTATGTGTGAGAAGTATGTTTATTCCCTTATTAGTTTGTTTACTGAGACCAGGTACAAAGAACTGTCCCGTTCTCTCAGGTTTTGTCTGTAGTACCTATAAACTGTAGGGGCTTCTACTCTTCTCCCTGTTTCCAGTCGGGACATTACATTCTGTACCATCAATAAAGTTAGGATATCACGAGCCACAAAACAGGTAGCAACCCAATTTTCAATAGAAAATTTATAGACATCATTTTCACATATGATGTATAGCTTCTACTCTTTAATCATAGTTTATTATTATACCCAATTAAATGAAATTTTTTTTTCTATGTGACATTTCTAGCATGGGGAAGGTTATAAATTTGATTTTTTCAATTATATTCTGGCAGAAGGGAGGACATATTCTTACTAAATCTATGTAAATAACATGATCTCAGAAAGTAAAAAGATTTAGTAAAGTACTTTGCATAATATTTAATCATGGTTATCCCTATTTTGAGTTATTTTATAAAAAAGGCCAATTTATGTCACTTTTTCCAGAATCATAGATCTTAGATTTTTCTGATGATTTATTAGGTTATAATTTTAAGATCTTTCATAGATTTTTTCCTGAATTTTGAGTTTGATTGAAACAAGATACCACTTGAAGAGTATTTTATTTTAGTTATATATGTATACACACACACACATATGTTTATATGTATAGTCTATTAAATTGAGGTATAGAGACAGATCAAGAAGAAAGGATTTTCTCATGTGAAAGTTACATCATCAATCACACCCGAGTCAGTTTCATTTGTTTTAGGCCATTCTTGTTTTGCTGATCTTAGGTGAGTTTGCAGCCTACTTTCATGAATTTGTTTGCTTACCCTTGGTACACACTGACAGATATCTGTTAGTGATGACAGTGTCCGTTTCCCCTGGCAAGCCTACACCCATTAGTCTATTACTTTAATATAACTGGTTAAGAGAACATAGAATTTACTGAGGCTTTTTTGATATTTCTTCCAGAAGACTCAGATTTCTGATCCGAATTTTGTAGCAGGAACTTTTAGGCAACTTTGAGGGAAACACAAAAAATACCTGTCAGTGATGAGATCAGTTGACTTGAATTAATTTATTATGATAGATAATGTCACAAAGGATGATGGATGCCTCTCTTGATGTATAATGTATTCTGGAATTTGTAAGGAGTTGCTCACTGATTGCCTCTAGATTAAAAGTATATTGTGGACATTGACAAATTTTCAGGACATTTTAAGTCATACTGTAATCTGAGTGTTATCATCTTTCTTTTAAAGATTTTATTTATTTATTTGAGAGAGAGAGTGCGTATGAGCCCAGGCAGGGGGAGCAGCAGACGGAGAGGAAGAGGCATGCTCCCCGCTGAGCAGGGAACTGGACAACATGATGTGGGGCTCGATCCCAGGACCCTGAGATCATGACCTGAACCGAAGGCAGACGCTTAATGGACTGAGCCACCCAGGTACCCCTGTTATCATTTTTCTAATTAGCAAGGGTATTTAAGCCTAGAAACAATTTTAGTTAAAAAGAAAATTCAGTTGTTGGGAGTTAATATGCTGGTCTTTGTACATAACCATCAATATATTTCTGTCCAATCTGAAAGATAACTCAATTCCAAAACATATTCATGTTAATAACATTTTACTTGTATATAATTGACTTAGGGAGGTTGAACTTCCCTTTTGATATTCTAGCTTATTCATTATTGTGGGCTTTGATAAATAGTGTGGGGTAAGTAAAAGTGTGGAGACTTTCCAACATATCCAGTTGTTTCTTGTACTTCTTTTATAAGGTGTATGTGTTGGCGGGGTGGGGGGGAGATCTTTGATATTATCCAGTCCGGAAAATCCCAAAGATTAGGTTATAAAGGATGAGTTATTTTGAATATGGGGCCTAAATTGGGAAAGACAACATCCAAAATATTTGTCAGAGGAAATAGAGTATGAGCTTATGTCATAGGTGCCTACAGGCAAGAAATGATTTGCTTCAGACGAGAAAGAAAATAACCTTAGCAGCCTGTAACTATAATTGTTAGAAATTGTAGCTTTTTCAAAAGTGGACTTTTCTTAAAATTGATTCAAAAACAAATAATGGAAGTACAGAAAGTTAAGAGGCTGCTGAGTATAGAGAAGGCATAGAATGATTTTTATTATTTCTCATGAAGAGCACTGTTACTCAAAGATCAATTTGCCGTTTTCATTGGAAGAAAACTAAATTCTAGTTTTACTCTTTTTATATACCACCCATGTAGCATTTTTCTTTAAAGAATTCATAGCCTTTTATCTGTCTCTGGGCTCCACAAACTGGAGCCCAGGGGTCAAATCTGGCTACATCCGTTTGTTTATCTGTTGTGTGACTGCTTTGGGGTTACGACAGAGGAACCGAGTAGTTGCAGTAGAGACCTGTGGCTAACAAAGCTGAAAATATTTACTGTCTGGTCCTTTATAGAAGCAGATTGCCTATCCCTGAATTCTACCTTATAAATTAGTTCCTCAAAGTTAAGCCAATTTTATTAAACATTTTAATACTTCCTAGATACTTCTTTCAAACTCGTTATTTGCAGGTGTAAGACCAAGAAAAATATAATTCATTTCCCTCTGGCCTTCTACAACTCATTGGATAGCCTTAATTTTTTTTTTTTACTATTTCTTTTCACATTCTTACATGATCAAATTTTAAGACAAAATTAATCTTTTTCCTATGTAAACCAGCAGGAAAATCACATCCATTATTTTATAAATATTTTCATATTCCTTTGTAATGATTATACCTTGTATAGTCTCATTCTCTTTCTTAATTGGTTTCAACCTTTAACGCAGGTGATTGACTTCCCTCCACAGGTATGTGGACTTCTGGGAAACCGATTGCTGAGAACAGTTCGTCAACACAAGCTCCTTACAGACCGACAGAGCTACGGTTTGGACGGCCGTGCCTCATATGCACACGTAGTATGCATTTGCCTGTGGTCACCTGCATCCCTTTCACCCTTCTTGAGGTAGGAAAAAGAAACGTGTATGCTAATATGCCCCCAAGGTATCTGCGCAGCTGTGTCTACCTACTAACTGATAGCTCCTCTCTAATGTATAAAAAGAGGCATGTATATAAACTATGCTTGGTGTTTTTGCATTCTCTTTATTTCTATGAATTTAAATTTTTAAAGGATTGTTCAAGTAACCAAAAACGTCTCAATTTAATGTTAGTCAAATTTCTCATAGTTAACTGAGGATTTTGGAAATTATTTATTTATGTTTATGCAATACGGTAAAACACAGTTCCTGTTGGTATTATGGGCTTACCAGAGAGGTGACATTTAAATTTTCAGTACAGATTTCTAAGAATCAGTCCTTTTAAATAAAGACATGGTTTATTCTAATTTAATTTGGAATTTATGATTTTTATTTTCTGTAATTCTAAATATTTTTGGAAGTGAGATTTACTTGACCCATAAAATTATTTTAGAGAATTTAGATAGCTTTTCATGGGAAAATAAAACCAAATTTTTTTGTAAAGTACATTACTATGTTAACATTTTTCATGCTGGGAAAATTTATTTTCTCAAGAATTCACCTTGATCAGCAATATGGTCTGAACTTCATTTTATATTTATATACATTTAAAAACTCTTTAACTTTTGCTTAAAAGTACTGAAGAGCTCTTAGAACTATTTTTTCCTAACAGCTTGTATTTATTTGCATCTTATCTTGGAACTTAGCAACCAAGGGCAATAATTTAATTTAACATCCCCTGTCCTCCCCCCCACTTTTTTTTCCCCCTGAGATACTATTTCAGAGAGTGTCTGAAGCTTTCTCAAAGGACTAGCTTATTTAAAGCATTAGAAGTTCAAGTAATTGTTTATTTTATGGAAATTCCTGATTTCTTTTACTTTAAATGTATGTATGCTTATTAGTCTTTATAAGCCAATCAAAACAGGAGGGCTGATAAATTTTAGAGAATTGATAACCTAATTTATTAATTTTCACTGGAGGTAGGCAAAATATACCAGTGTGTTTGCTCAGGAAACACTTCCCACTTGTATAATTGAAGAATCTTATTAGCTCCTGGCAAGCTAGAGTTTATAGCTGGATTTTTCTTTCTTTTGTTGTAAGCTGTTTTCTGTGGTGCTTGTTCCGTCAGACTGTGAGTGAAGCTAAGGGATGAACTCTGAGGTTTATTTTTCTTTATATTTTGACTTGGCTCGTTTGGGTACTTCTATGTAATTATTTTCTTTTGAGTGAGAAAAGAAAAAGTGGTGTCCAGTTGCTCCCCTCCCCCGGCCTGCCCTTCCACTTTCTGTGGTTTCTGTTACCTGAGGTTAACCTCAGTCAGGAAGCAAATAATCTTCCTTCTGACTTATTGTCAGAAACGAGATCAGTAGGAGCCTAACATTAGGTCCCAGTGCCTGCGTCATTCGCGTCCCTTCATCTCATCGCACAGGCGTTTTGTCATCTCACATCATTACGAGAAGAAGGGTGAGTACAATACAGTAAGATATTTTGAGAGACCATATAACTTTTATTACAGTATATTGTTATAATTGCTGTATTTTATTATTATTGTTTTCATCTCTTACTATGCCTAATTCACAAATGAACCTTCATCTTAGGCATGTACACATAGATAAAAATGTAGTATGTATAAGGTTCAGTACTATTTGAGGTTTCAGATAACCGTTGGGAGTCTTGGAATGTGTCACCCATGGGTAAGGGAGGCTACTGTACTCAGAACCCTTCTGTTTCTCTAGAGGTCATAAAGCACCAGACAAGCCAGCAGTGATCCTGCTTTGCCCATTCCAACTCACATTCCGGCTGATCCACACAGTTGTTTTCAAAATTGTACAAACTACACAAAACTCTTTCAGAGGTCAGAGCTGTCTGTTTTCAAAGCCACACAAAACCAGTTTCATTAATTTAAATCTTTGCGTGTAGTTTCTTTCCGATGGTGGTAGATTGGATTGAATTATATATCTTATAGCATGTACGCATTACGGATTTTTATGTCCAATTAATTTTCTAAATTTTTGAGAGAAAAGGTGAGCACAAGTACTCTTACTGGACGCAGATATAGAAAGAACTACAATTATTCATAAACTATTTATTTATTTATATAAAGAGAGCATTTATTGTGTCCAGGTTCTAATAGGCAGGGAAATCAACCATGAAAATTTCATAAACCATTTTAAAGGCTAATTCCTCTACTCTCGCAAAGCAGGAAAAGGACAATATTCATTTACGCACACATAGTGAGACGACTTGACTTACAGAAATAACTACAGCATGCATCTGCAAAACTCACTGGTAGGTTGTGGCTGGGTAGCAAGATGACCAGGAATACACAACGGAGCTCAAAGCCACACAGGTTGGCTGTTCCCTAATTCATAGGCTACTCTCCACTCTAGTGGGAAAAACACTGTTTTTCTTCTTAAGTGATTTTAACTCATAATGGTGCATAAATAAGACAAAACACAGAGAGATAACCAGGAGATGTCAGAATCCTCAAGACAAATAAATATGAAGAGAAGATTTCTTTTCATCTTCCATTGAACGGAAACCAGATTCTCTGTCATCTTCCACTCAAAGAGACCAGATTGTTGGACCATGTAATCAAAGGCAGGCTTCTGATGAAAGTCAGAAAAAATGGTGGCCAGTGCAAACTCACCCAGAAACAAAACATCAAAAAAGAAGCAGAAAAAAGAGAAATAGCGAGTGAGATTGAAAGCAGTATTGTGACACAAGATTCTCCCCAGTTTGGGGAGCTGGAAAAGACTTGCCTTGACATAAGGGTCTCACATGTGGCATGCCTGTCTGGCAGTGCAATTCAGTTGGTGCTCATGAATGATTCCCCAGGATAGCTCAGTGAAGCTTCCAAATCATCCTTACATTGTGTTTTCTTTTCATGGTATTTTAAATTTCACTTGCATGTAAGCATGGCAATACTTTTAAAATCCCAGACTAATGTGTTCCTGCTATAGGAAACAGTTCAACTCCTTGCTTCAGGAACATTCCCTAGAACAGTGTTTTCCAACCTGAGAATGGGATGACAAACTATTGAAAGGGATCCATCAGCACAGGGATATATCACATGTTGGCTGTGAACTAAGTAAATAATAGGCTTTGCACATGAATTGAACTATTTTATAAGCATTTTATGCTGCTATAATGAATAAAACACTAACGTAGAAATTACTGAATTCATAGTCCTTTTTTTGGATATCATGTATTTACCACTCAGATACTAAGTCCAGAAACTAAAAGTTGATGTCACTTAGCAGGAGTGAAGGGGACAAATAATGCTCTGAACATCATTTACATGAAGCTCTTCATACATGCATTGAGAGAAATTAAGTGGGGGTTGGTGAGGCTATCATAAATTAACCTATATTTTTTTCCTTGTCGTAGTAAAGACAGGGACAGCTTACTCAGGGTGGTTTCCACTGAAAATATGGGAGCAGGGGGTGGAGCCTTGGTTTTCCTCTGTGAAATTTCTTATGAAGAAAGATAGGATCCTAGAGAAGAAAGGTGGTGGCCCTTATTCTTAGTCTTGGGAGTTGAAGATGTGGAAGCTGGCTTCAATTCCATGTTCCTGGGGGCTGCTCTGTCCTGGGAAGGGCTGTATGCTGAAAGTATGGTCTCTGCAACTTTCACCTTCCATCTGGACTCAAGCCTGATGGGGTGTAAAGATGCCATGATTAGGTTTGGGTAGGATTTGCTTTTCTTGAAGGATCTGCTGTGAAAGGGCTCTCTCTCCACACCGAGAATATGGCGACCGTGATTTGAAACCCCTAGTTTAAGGAAGGGGAATAGAAAACGAAGAAGAGTAGGAAAAACTCATCAGGAAATGACAGCTTGAAAAGATGAGGCAAAATTAATTGTGCTGAATAAATGAGAGCACAGACTACTAACTTAGGAAGATTTGTGCTAATGCTCATGTGAAGGAAATTAAAATACCCAGGGGAGATTTGCAAATAGCGATACTTCCAGACAGTCTTCCTTTCATAATTCGTTCTCATAGCCCTTTTAGGGAATTCTGTTTATAAATCTCTCAGAGCCTAAAAGATCTTTATTCCTATTGCATCATCCTAATTTACTTTGCAGCTTGGACTTTTCCTGGACTTCTCTCACTAGCCCTCTTTTTAAAGTCAGATACCCATTCTTGGAGAGTTCTTGGTGCTCTCAGCATGTTTTTCCTTCTGCGTTTTTCTACCAGATTTTTTTCTATAATGCATTCTATAGATCATCAATGTTTCCTGAATTACCCAAGTTGGAGTTGAAGCCAAGCAGATACTTAACACCTTTTATCTAAGGAAAGGAGGAAAATTTTCTGAAATCTTAACTCACTTTGTAAATCCAGTGGGGGGAAATGGTCTTTACATTTGGAGAGTTTTGAAATCCAGGAAAAGCATATTTGAATTGTGCACAATTAGTTCCAATTAAACGGGGACCTAGTATGTAAACATTTAAATGTAGGCCGTGTTAAAGCTAATGAAGCATTTGATTGCCATGTAATATCTCTTTTAAAAACTATTAAAAACTTTGTCTAACAATTTGATGTTGGGCTTAGCTTTCTTTGATTATATAAATTTTAGACATTTTAATTTGGGCCACATGATTTCATAGACCTAATTTTTCCCCTATTAATATATTAGTAGAATGTTTTCATTTAATGTATAATTTAATCTAAACAGAAGTCTGTAAGCAGAGAAAAATAGGCCTCTATTGTTCACTATTTAAAATTTGAAGAAGTTACTCTTCAATTTCCTTTTTGTGAAAAGGAAGAGTAGGAAATACAGATGGGGGTTGGGGAGAGAAGTTGGTTTTCTTTCTTTTTAAAAAACTTTTTATTTGTATTTATTTAATTTAATTTATTTATTTTTAAAAACTCTTAAAATAATTGTATCTTCACCAAAAGGCACAAACAAATGTACAGGGAGGTTCTATGTACCCCTCAACTCTAGCCTCTCCATGTGTTAATATACTGTGTAACTGTAATATCAATATCAGGAAATTCACATTGGTATAATCTATAGAACTTATTCTGATTTCAGCAATTATATAAGTATCATTTGGGCATGCATGCATATGTGTGGGTGTGTATATCTGTATAATTTTATCACATTTGTATCTCCATGTAACCATGAGTAGAGTCAAGATTCTTTTTTTTAAATAATTTTTATTTTGTTGTATTAGTAACCATACAGTACATCCCCAGTTTTTGATGCAATGTTCCATGATTCATTATTTGCATATAACACCCAGCGCACCATGCAATATGTGCCCTCCTTAATACCCATCACCGGCCTATCCCAATCCCCTACCCCGCTCCCCTCTGAAGCCCTCAGTTTGTTTCCCAGAGCCCACAGTCTCTCATGGTAGAATCAGATTCTTGATTGTGTCATCACTACAAGACTCTCTTGTGATATTCCTTTATAGCTACCCTCACACCTCTCTCCTGAATCCATAACCCCTGGCAACCACTCATCTGTTCTTCATTGCTATAATTATGTTATTTCATGAATGTGTAAATATAATCATGCAGTGTGTATCCTTTTTAGATTTTTTCACTCATAATTTCCTTGACTTTCATCTAAGTTGCTATATCAATAGTTGTTCCTTTTAATTGCTGAGTGGTATTCCATGGTATATATGTACCATAGTTTACTTAACCATTCACCTGTTGAGGAGCATTTTGGTAGTTGGCAGGTTTTAGATATCATGAAGAAAGCTGTACAAGTTTCTTCATGAAAATAAGTTTTGATTATGCTAGGATACATACTCAAGAGTGCAATTTCTAAGTTGTAAATTCATTTTTATCTTTTTTTTTTTTTTTGAGAGAGAGAGAGACAGAGAGTGCATGCCCATTCACATGAGTGGAGGGTGAGAGGGAGAACAAAGGGAGAGAGAAAGAATCTTAAGCAGGCTCCATGCCCAGCAAGGAGCTCAACACAGGGCTCAGTCTCACGACCTTGAGATCATGACCTGAGCTGAAACCAAGAGTCAGGCAATTAACCCAATGGCCACCCAGGCACCTCAGTTCATTTTTAGTTTTGAAAGGAAATTGCTAAATTTCCTATAATAGCTATATCATTTTTCATTCCCACCAGCAATGTATGAGTAATGCATTTTCTTCCTGTCCTTGCCAGCATTTGATATTATTACTATTACTATTATTACTATTTTTTATTTTAATAATTCTGATATATGCATAGTGATATGTCATTGTGGTTTTAATTTGCATTTCCCTAATGATGTTGAACATCTTTTTATGTGTTCATCATATATATATATATATATATATATATATCCTCTTTGATAAAATGTTTGTGCATATTTTTTGTTTACTTTCTAATTTTTTTTTACTTTTTGGGTTTTAAGATTTCTTTATGTATTATAGATATTAGTCCTTTGTTGGATATGTTGTTTGCAAATATTATTTTCAGTCTGTAGCTAGTCTTTTTGTTCTCCTAGCAAGTCTTTTGCAGAGCCAAAGATTTTCATTCGCTGAAGTCCAATTTGTCAAGTTTTCCTTTTCTGGAACATTTATAAAGGGACTTTTTAAAGAGCCTCTAGAACAGTGTTTTGTGAGTTTTTAGGTATTTTTAACCTTTTATTTTGAAATAATTATAGATTCGTAGGAAGTTGCAAAGATAGTACACAGAGGTAACGATGCCATGTACTCTTACCTACTTTCTCCCAGTGGTTATATCTTTTATAACTTTAGTACAATATTATAATGAAGAAATTGACATTGTTTGGTACAGTGTGTGTGTATGTGTATGTGTGTGTGTGTGTGTGTGTAGTTCTATGTCAGTTTATCACAGATGTAGATTTATGTAACCACCAACTTACTCAAGGCATAGAATGAGCTCATCACCACAAAGCTCTCCCTGGTGCTACCCATTTATAGCCACACTTTCCTCCTACCCTCTCCCCATCCCTAACCACTGGCAACCACTGATTTGTTCTCCATGTCTATAATTTTGTCATTTAAATAATGTTTTGTAATTGGAATTATATGGTATATGAATTTTTGAAACTGGCATTTTTTCACTCAGCATAATGTCATTAAGATCCCCCTGAGTTGTGTGTGTGAAAAATTTGTTCCTTTTTATTGCTGAGTAGTATTTCATGGTACGTATCAGTTTGTTCAATTATTCATCCTTTGTCAGATGTTTTGGCTCTTTCCAGTTTCTGATTAATACAAATAAACTGCTAGGAACAATCATTGTATAGATTTTTTTGTGAATGTAAGTTTTTATTCTGTGGAATAAATGCCTAAGTATGTGATTGTTGAGTGGTATGATAAGTGTATATTTAGTTTTTAAAGAAATTATCACTCTCTATTCCATGATAACTGTTGTATTTTACATTCTCACCAGCAATGTGTGAGCAATCCAGTTTCTCTGCCTCCTTGCAAGCATTTCATATTGTTGCCATTTTTTAAATAATAGCTTTGTTGAGATATAATTCACATACAAAATTTACCCTTTTGAAGTGTACAATTCTGTAGTTTTTAGGTGCAACCATCACCACTATATAATTTTAGAACATTTTCATCACTCAAAAAGAAACTTCTTACTCATTAAGCAATCACTTTCCATCCCTTATTACTCTCCTAGCCTAGGGCTACCACTAATCTTCTTTCTGTTTGTATGAATTTTCCTATTCTGAGCGTTTTATGTAAATGGAATTATACAATATGGTCTTCTGTGCCTGGTTTCTTGCACTTGGCTAAATGTTTTCAGGGTTCACCAATGTTGTGGCATGCATCAGTACGTCACTCCTTTTTAAAGCTAGGTAACATTCCATTGTATGAATGTACCACATATTGTTTATACATTGATCTGCTGATACACACTTAGGTTGTTTCCACTTTTTTTGTAATCGTGAACAATGCTGCTATGAAAATTAGTGTACAAATTTCTGTGTAGGTATATGTTTTCATGATTCTTTGACATATACCTAGGATTGAAGTTGATGGGTCATATGGAAACCTCTATGTTTAACATTTTGAGGAAATGTTTTCCAAAACAAGCCATTTTCCAGTGTCTTCACCGCTTATACTTTCCCACCAGCAATATATGAAGCTTGCAGTTTTTTTACATCCTTGCAAACATTTGTTGTTGTCTGTTTTTTTAGAGTATAGCAATCCTAGTAAATGTGAAATGATATTTCATTGTGGTTTTGACTTGATAACCCTAATGACTAGTGAGATTGAGCAGATTTTTCATGTATATGTTGCCCATTTGTGTCTTCTTTGAAGAAATGTCAGTTCAAATCTTTCGTACATTATAAATAGGTTATATGTTGTATATTACATTGTATATAACTTTAGTACAATATCATAACTTTTAAATTACTGATTTGTAAGAGTTTTTTTTTGTATATTCTGAATACAAGTTCCTTATCGGATATGTTACTTACTTTCTCCCATTCTGTTGGCTGCCTTCTCTCAGAATAAGCTCTATAGATTGTACCAATGTCAATGTTGATAGTATCCTTCGAAGTACAAGAATTTTTAATTTTGATGACACCTGATTTATTTTTCTTCTGTTGCTAGTGCTTTTGGTTTTTTTTTGTTTTTTTTTTATTAATAATGATTTTTTATTATATTATGTTAGTCACCATACAGTACATCCCCGGTTTTCGATGTAAGGCTCGATGATTCATTAGTTGTGTATAACACCCAGTGCACCATGCAATATGTGCCCTCCTTACTACCCATCACCGGTCTATCCCATTCCCCCACCCCCCTCCCCTCTGTAGCCCTCAGTTTGTTTCTCATAGTCCATAGTCTCTCATGTTTCATTCCCCCTTCTGATTACCCCCCCTTTCTTTATCCCTTTCTTCCCCTACTGATCATTCTAGTTCTTATGTTCCATAGATGAGAGAAACCATATGATAGTTGTCTTTCTCTGCTTGACTTATTTCACTAAGCATTATCTCCTCCAGTGCCGTCCATGTTGTAGCAAATGTTGAGAATTCATTCTTTCTGATTGCTGAGTAATATTCCATTGTATATATGGACCACAACTTCTTAATCCAGTCATCTGTTGCAGGGCATCTCGGCTCCTTCCACGATTTAGCTATTGTGGACATTGCTGCTATGAACATTGGGGTGCATATGGCCCTTCTCTTCACTACGTCTGTATCTTTGGGGTAAACACCCAGTAGTGCAATGGCTGGATCATAGGGTAGCTCAATTTTTAACTTTTTAAGGGACCTCCACCCTGTTTTCCAGAGTGGCTGTACCAACTTGCATTCCCACCAACAATGTAGGAGGGATCCCCTTTCTCCACATCCTCTCCAACAATTGTTGTTTCTTGCCTTGTCTATTTTTGCCATTCTAACTGGCGTAAGGTGGTATCTCAGTGTGGTTTTGATTTGAATTTCCTTGATGGCTAATGATTTTGAACATTTTTTCATGTGTCTGTTAGCCATTTGTATATCTTCATTGGAAAAGTGTCTGTTCATATCTTCTGCCCATTTTTTGATTTGTTTATTTGTTTCTCGTGTATTGAGTTTGAGAAGTTCTTTGTAGATCTTGGATACCAGTCCTTTATCTGTAGTGTCATTTGCAAATATATTCTCCCATTCCGTGGGCTGCCTCTTAGTTTTTCTGACTGTTTCCTTGGCTGTGCAGAAACTTTTAATCTTGATGAAGTCCCATAAATTCATTTTATCTTTTGTTTCTCTTGCCTTTGGGGATGTGTCATGAAAAAGGTTGCTTTGGCTGATGTCGTAGAGGTTGCTGCCTATGTTCTCCTCTAGAATTTTGATGGATTCCTGTCTCACATCGAGGTCTTTCATCCATTTGGAGTTTATTTTTGTGTATGGTGTGAGAGAGTGGTCAAGTTTCATTCTTTTGCATGTAGCTGTCCAATTTTCCCAGCACCATTTATTGAAGAGACTGTCTTTTTCCCACCGGATGTTTTTTCCTGCTTTATCAAATATTAGTTGCCCAAAGAGCCGAGGGTCCATTTCTGGGCTCTCTATTCTGTTCCATTGGTCTATGTGTCTGTTTTTGTGCCAGTACCATGCTGTCTTTGTGATCACAGCTTTGTAGTACAGCTCGAAATCCGGCATTGTGATGCCCCCAGCTTTGTTTTTCCTTTTCAACAGTTCCTTGGAGATTCGGGGCCTTTTCTGTTTCCATACAAATTTGAGGACTATTTGTTCCAGTTCTTTGAAAAATGTCCTCGGTATTTTGATCGGGATAGCATTGAAAGTGTAGATTGCTCTGGGTAGCATGGACATTTTAACTATGTTAATTCTTCCGATCCATGAGCATGGAATATCTTTCCATCTTTTTATGTCTTCCTCAATGTCTTTCAAGAGTGATTTATAGTTTCTAGAATATAGGTCCTTTACGTCTCTGGTTAAGTTAATTCCAAGGTAACGTATGGTTTTTGGTGCTATTGTAAATGGGATGGATTCCCTAATTTCTCTTTCTTCGGTCTCGTTATTCGTGTATAGAAATGCAACTGATTTCTGAGCATTGATTTTGTATCCCGCCACGTTACTGAATTGCTCTATAACTTCTAATAGTTTGGGAGTGGCTTCTTTTGGGTTTTCCATATAGAGTATCATGTCATCTGCAAAGAGAGACATTTTGACTTCTTCTTTGCCAATTTGAATACCTTTGATCCCTTTTTGTCGTCTGATTGCTGTTGCAAGGACTTCTAGTACTATGTTGAATAATAGTGGCGAGAATGGGCATCCTTGTCGAGTTCCTGATCTTAAGGGAAAGGCTTCCAGCTTTTCCCCATTGAGAATAATATTTGCAGTAGGCTTTTCATAGATGGCTTTTATGAGATTGAGAAATGTACCTTCTATTCCTACACTCTGAAGGGTTTTAATCAGGAAAGGATGCTGTATTTTGTCAAATGCTTTTTCGGCATCGATTGAGAGGATCATATGGTTCCTGAGTCTTTTCTTGTTGATATGATGTATCACGCTGATTGATTTGCGAATATTGAACCACGCTTGCATCCCAGGTATGAATCCCACTTGATCGTGATGGATAATCCTTTTAATGTACTGTTGGATTCTATTAGCAAGTATCTTGTTGAGGATTTTGGCGTCCATATTCATTAGGGAAATCGGTCTGTAATTCTCCTTTTTGAGGGGGTCTTTGCCTGGTTTGGGGATCAAGGTAATATTGGCCTCATAGAATGAGTTTGGTAGCTTTCCTTCTGTTTCTATTTTTTGAAATAGCTTTAGGAGAATAGGTATTATTTCTTCTTTGAATGTTTGGTAGAATTCCCCAGGAAAACCGTCCGGGCCTGGAGTTTTGTTATTTGGAAGGTTGTTTATCACTGACTCAATTTCTTCATAATTAATTGGCCTGTTTAAGGAATCAATTTCTTCCGGTTTCAATCTTGGTAGTTTATAGGTTTCCAGGAAGGATTCCATCTCTTCCAGATTGCTTAGTTTATTGGCATATAGCTGTTGATAAAAATTTCTAATAATCCTTCCAATTTCAATGGTGTTCGTCGTGACCTCTCCTTTTTCATTCATAATTTTAATAATCTGGGTCCTTTCTCTTTTCTTTTGGATAAGTCTTGCCAGTGGTCTGTCAATTTTATTGATTCTCTCAAAGAACCAGCTTCTAGTCCTGTTGATCTGCTCTACTGTACTTCTGGTTTCTGCTTGATTGATTTCAGCTCTAATTTTGGTCAACTGCTTCCTCGTGCGTGGATTAGGCCTGTCCCTCTGTTGCTGTTCCAGCTTCTTGAGGTGAGAATATAAAAACTGCATTTTAGATTTTTCTATTCTTTTGAGTGAGGCTTGGATGGCTATGTATTTCCCCCTTAGGACTGCCTTTGCAGTATCCCATAGGTTTTGGACTGTTGTATTTTCATTCTCATTGGTCTCCATAAATTGTTTAATTTGATTTTTGATTTCCTGGTTTATCGAGTCATTCCTGAGCAGGATGGTTCTTAGTCTCCAAGTGTTTGAGTTTCTTCCAAATTTTTCCTTGTGGTTGAGTTCCAATTTCAGAGCGTTGTGGTCTGAGAATATGCAGGGGATAATTTCAATCTTTTGGTATCGGTTGAGACCTGTTTTGTGTCCCAGAACATGGTCTATTCTTGAGAATGTTCCATGGGCATTAGAATAGAATGAGTATTCTTTGGTTCTGGGGTGTAGTGTTCTATATATATCTATGAGGTCCAACTCGTCGAGTATGGCATTCAAAGCCTTTGATTCTTTGCTTAGTTTTTGCCAGGGTGTTCTGTCTATTTCTGAGAGTGGAGTGTTGAGGTCCCCTACTATTAATGTATTTTTATTTATATGTCTCTTTATTCTGGTTAAGAGTTGGCTTGTGTATCTTGCTGCTCCCCTGTTGGGGGCATATATATTTATAATTGTCATATCCACTTGTTGAATACTTCCCTTAAGAATAATATAGTGCCCTTCTGCATCTCTAACTATAGTCTGTAGTTTAAAATCCAATTTATCTGATATGAGAATTGCTACCCCAGCTTTCTTTTGAGGTCCATTTGCGTGAAAGATGGTACTCCATCCCCTTACTCTCAGTCTGAATGCATCTTTGGGTTCGAAATGAGTCTCTTGTAGACAGCAAATGGATGGGTCATTTCTTTTTATCCAATCTGCAACCCTGTGGCGTTTTATGGGATGGTTCAAACCATTTACATTAAGACTGATTACTGAGAGATATGATTTTAATGTTGCCATGTTGCCAGTAAAGTCTTTGTTTGTATTGGCTGTGACTTTCTGTTCTGTATCACTCTTGGGGCCTTTTTACTTTTATAGAACCCCCCGTAATATCTCCTGTAGGGCTGGTTTCGTGGTTACAAAATTGGTTAGTGACTGGCGATTCTGAAATGTCTTTATTTCTCCATCAATTCTGAATGACAGCCTTGCTGGATAAAGGATCCTTGGCTGCATGTTTTTCTCTGAAAGAGCTTTAAATATGCTCCCCCAACCCTTTCTCTCATTCCAGGTCTGTGTAGACAGGTCTGACGTAATTCTGATGCTTTTGCCTTGGTACGTGAGAAATTTCTTTGCCCTGGCCGCTTTCAATACTGTATCCTTGCATCTAATATTTGCGAATTGCACTATGACGTGACGTGGCGTAGGTTTGTCGTGGTTGAGCTTGGGAGGGGTCCTCTCTGCCTCTTGGACACGAATGTTTGTTTCCCTTGCTAGATTAGGGAAGTTTTCAGCTACAATTTGTTCAAATATCTCTTCTAGACCTCTGTTTTTCTCCACCCCCTCGGGGATGCCGATGATTCTAACATTGGATCGTTTCATTGAGTCAGTAATCTCCCGTAACCTACATTCGTGGGCGTGGATTTTTTTAAGACCATCTTCTATTTTCATTTTTTCCTCTATTAACCCATCCTCCAATTCACTAACCCGTTCCTCTGCTTCTGCGACCCTGGCCGTCAGAGCCTCTAGTTTTGCCTGCATTTGGCTCATAGAATTTTTAATTTCTGTCAGATTCGCTCTCATTTCTGTCCTTAGGGATTCTATATTCTCAGTAACCTTTTCGTTAATAGTTTTTTCAATTCTACTCATCATTTTGACCATCGTTACTCTGAATTCCATTTCTGATAATTTGGTTACATCCATATCCATTATTTCTGTGGCAGAGGCCACAGAATCACTGTCTTTTCTTTGCTGGGGGGGGCTTCTCCTTCTTGTCATTCTGATGAAGAGAGGTTGCGGGGTTTCCAGAGCCCAAATTATTGACTGGGTCCCAGGCCGTGCCCCTTGTTTTATAGGGATCTTAGGGATGTGGGCTTCTTCTTTAAAGATTTTATTTATTTATTTATGTGGCAGCCAACCAGCGAGAGAGGGAACAGAAGCAGGGGAGTGGGAGAGGAAGAAGCAGGCTCCCAGCGGAGGAGCCCGATGAGGGACTCCTTTCCGGAACGCCGGGATCACGCCCTAAGCCGAAGGCAGGCGCTCAATGACTGCGCCACCCAGGCGCCCGGGTTGTGGGCTTCTTGATTTTTCAGCCTGCCTTCTGTGTTCTGGGGGAGGGGCCTGCCGCGCCAATACTCAGGCAACCCTGTTTGGGTAGAGTCTCCGTGTCCCCTGCGAGGGAGGATGGGGATGGGCACTCTCTGAGCCGGTATTTCCAGGCTTTTGTTCTCTGGCGGCTTTCCCTGGCGGTTTGCTGTGCCTCTTCTGAGAGTCAGAGCAGCAGCGGCCAAATTTCAGCCTCTGTCACGGAACAGAAGGATTGCGGCCCGTTCTCTACTAATGTTCTGGCCACTTTAACTCTGTTTCTGTTGGTGCTGCTCAACCCTGCAGCGTCCCGGGATGTGCGCCCCACACCCGGCGTCCCAGCCCTCACTTCCAGGGGCACGGCGCGTCTGTCCTTTGTGTTTCTAATGCCGCCAGCCACCGGCGCACATGGCGCCTCCGGGTCTCCCGGTCACCTGGAGCTATGCCGGTGAGGCCACTGTGTTCCGGAGTTCCCTGAGAAGCCTGGTGGCGCGGCACCAGTTCAGAGGTCTCAAGTCTGCACTGTTCGCGGGTTCCAACCGCGAGTCCGCCCACTCCGTGCAGGTGGCCACGCCAGCTGCCAGCGCCCCGTCGCTCTGGGAGTTTGGTCTCGTCTGGATCCGTGAGCACACCGGGATTCGATGGATCAGGGAATGCTCTGCTGTGGCGCGCGTTCCGGCTCACCGGTCTCAGTCCGCTCTCTCGCGGGTGCCCTCGATCCGCCCGCTCCCCGTGCAGGTGGCTGCCGCTTCCGGAGCCCAAGCGCGGCGGCTCCCTCCCCTTCCGTTTATCTTCCGATATCCGTGCACGGTTTACAGCTCCCCTCTTCGTACCTCAATACTCAGCGCTGGAGATGTTCATTTGTAGAGAGCCAGATGCATCATCCTGCGTCTCAGGCTGATTCCGTGGTTATTTAGGCTGGTCTGGTACCTATCCAGCTCGACTCAGGGGACCGGCTGAAAAAGGGGTCCCCTACTCCTCCGCCATCTTAACTCCTCCCCTAGTGCTTTTGGTACTATATCTTAAAAACTGGATAATCCTAGGTCATAAAGATTTATTTCTATGTTTTCTTTCAAAAGATTTTAGCTTTAGCTCTTACATTTAGTCTGTCACCCATTTTGAGTTAATTTTTAATTTCTGGTGTGATATAAGAGTCCAACTTCATTCTTTTTTACATGGATATCCAGTAGTTTCAGAAATGACTATTCTTTCCCCATTGACTATTCTTGGCACCCTTGTCAAAAATCAATTGGTCATCAATCCATGAATTTACTTCTGGACTCTCAATTCTATTCCATTGATCTATATCTGTCCTTATGCCAGTACCATACTGTCCTGATCATTGTAGCCTTACAGTAAGTTTTCAAATAAGGAAGTGTGAGTCTTCCAATTTTGTTCTTCCTTTCTAAGATTGTTTTGGCTATTCTGGGTACCTTGCATTTCTTTTTTATTATTATTATTATTATTATTATTATTAAAATAAAAGTGATTTTATTTTAATTAATTTATTTTTTATGAAGTTTTAAATTTTAATTCCAATCTTGTTAACAAACAGTGTTATATTAGTTTCAGGTGTACAATTTGGAGATTCAATAATTCTATATATTACTCAATGCTAATCATGATTAGTATACTCTTTAATGCCTGTCACCTATTTCACCTATCCCTGCTCACCTTCATCTCCCATCTGGTAAGCATCAGTTTGTTCTCTATAATTAAGAGTCCGTTTCTTGGTTTGTCTTTTTTTTTTCTTCACTTGTTTGTTTTGTTTCATAAATTCTATATTTGCGTGAAATCAGATGGTATTTGTCTTTTTCTGACAGACTTATTTTGCTTAGCAGTATACTCCTTGCATTTCTGTATGAATATTATGATCAACTTGTGAACTTTTGAAAAAAACGTAGCTGGGATTTTGATAAGATTGCCTTGAGTCTTTAAATCAATTAATAATATTAAGTCTTCTAATCCATAAACATTGGAATGTGTTTCCATTTATTTAGGTCTTAGTTTAATTTTTTTCAAAGATATCTCATAGTTTTCAGTGTACAAGTCTTGCATTTCTTTTATCACATCTATTCCTAAGTATGTTACAGTTTTTGACACTATAGTAAATGGAATTGTTTTCTTAATTTTTGAATTGCTTATTGCTAATGTATAGAAATACAACTGATTTTTGAATATTGGTCTAGTACCCTAACTTTTAAAATAGTTTTTGGGTGGATTCCTTAGGACTTTCTACGCAAGATCCTATCAGGGAAGCCCTCACTGATGAGGTAGCATTTGAGCAGAGGGTCTCAAGTGGGGATAAAGAGGAGGTGTAAGATCAAAGACCTTGAAGTGGGGCATGTTTCATAGGTCTTCAAGGCACAGTGGGGAGAGTGGTATGGGTAATGGTGAAGCCTTTGGATTTACCTTGAGGAAGATGGAAAGCTATTGGGTGATTATAAACAGAGTAGCAGTATGAAATGATCTTTTCAGGCTCAGTCTTGCCCCTTATTCTAGTCAAATGGCAGCAATCATTTCCACCTTGAATTTTACAAGTGCCTTACTGCTAGTTTGTGCCACATACCTGGTGTTCTCCCTGGGCTCCTCTACACTTAATTGTACAGGACATCCCCTCAGACTCACAAGTATAGCATTGTGGGGGTGGGTGGGTAGACAACAGGCCCTTGGAGCACCCTTGATCACTGGGAAACAGAAGCCAATGCTTCTTCCCTTCTCCCAGGTACATGGCTCTGAGAGGTGTTCATGGTACCCCTTACAAGTTCCTCTGGGGACAAAGTATCAGTTGATTGAGTTACACTTTCCTTTTATTGACTCTACCTGTTTCCCTATTTTAATGCCTGTTCCTTCCTCCTGCTCGCTGGGACACAGAAGCCTTTGTCTCATGCTTTGCTTCAGGATCTTCAGGCAGAGATACACAGGGTTTAGGAAAATCCTTCTGGCTTTTGGACTGAGGAAGAGGGATGAGCAAGGGGGAAACAGGAAGAGCAATTAGAGATGATTCAGTTCTTCAGGGAGAGGTGATAGCCTGTCAGCCCAGAAAGGTCTCTGAGAGTGGGAGGCATGGTTGGATTGTGGATGTTTTGGAGGTAGAGTCAACAGGATTTGTTAATGAATTGGATGTGGGGTGTAGGAGAGCAGAGTCAAGGGTGACCCCAAGTATCTGGATGAGCCATGACAGCATGGAGTTACAGATGCCATTAATAGTGGCTAGTCTGGAGAACTTCGTTTAGGACAGTTAGCCTTGAGAAGCCCACTGGGCATTCAAATGGAGATTCCTTATGTTACAAATATTGAAATATATATCCTAAATATATATATATATATATTCACCTCCTCTTCCACCTGGCTTTAATCTGTTCCTAGAAATTTTGAGGGGAGAAAAGTCTTCTGGACCAAGTGTCTGCTTTGGATTTGATGTGGTCTTAGGGACATAATGGCAGGGAAAATGAAGGAGAATAGTTTAAGCCTGTCATTTTATGTTTTCCTGAACATCCTTTGATTATGTTACTTATGCCTCAGAACAGCTGAGAGGTGGTGGTTCAGAATCTTTGTTACCATCCGAGGGGGAAGAAGGGAGGCTCACAAAGGCTGAATGATTTGACTGAAACTGCATAATTAATTAAAGTTGTTGCCGAAATGAAGATTTATGCCATGGAGCTCCCCTGTGCTGTCTCTCTCATCCCCTCCTGCCTGGATGAATGTTCTAGTGCAGCCAAAGCCATTCCCTGGGCAGCTCTTCTTAGCCTGGCTTGGGAGTCTTGGAGCCTGGAGCTCTTCACACTGTGTCTTCAAATGACTCTCTGAGATACCAAGTGTGAGCCACCACAGAGTCCCAGGACCTTACAGGGCTACTTTACTGAGAAGGATGGTGTCTACTGACATTTCTAAACAGCTTCTGTCTAATGTCTTGCAAAAACTTGCAACTGATGGAGCAAAAGACCCTCTCATTACTATGGCAGTAACTGAGTAAGTGAGTCACTCACTGGCCCAAGGCCAAGTTCAGCTGTCAGGTGCCTGAAAGCTGTGAAGAGAAGATAATGCATTTTCCTCTCCAGGGAGAAGAGAAAACATGTTTCCCTCTTTCATCTGTGTCAAGGTTATCAACTTAGCGGTTGTCTGAGCTTATAAAACTGAGGTTAAACTTCCATGAGCATTTATTGCCTTTTTTATTTTTAGTACAATAATGTATTTTTAATGTTGTTCTGTAAAGTGTTAACTGTCTTTGTTCAGTAACTTGCACATAGGAGTCTTCTGCCCTATATGCATTATAAAATGCTTATATAATATGAAACACCTAGCATAGATTTGGTGTTGATACATGGTTAACAGGTTAAGAATGAATTGTTTTACTAGCCATTGAGAACTGAGTCCTTGAGACCATCCTGGAAAATCGTAAGGATGTGATTTGGCTTTACAGATATGGTAAAATACTAAGGACGAGGAATAGTAGGAACCATATGAAGTATAGAGAATGCAAGGGGAAAAGAGTATTTTAAAATTTTCTTTCTATAAAGAGCACCCTGATAATGCCACCCTACATGGGGCAAATGCCAGGCTTTTTATATTCAGTGGAGATGCACAGCCTGGTGCAGAAAGCCTTAAGTGTTTCAAAAACAACCATAATTACTATGTCTTTGCTTGTCACCAAGGGGGACTCTGAGACCTGGTTCCAGCACCAGTACCTTTCCATGATGCGGGGCTTGGTTTTGCCTCGTTAGTGAAATAAGGTGATCAGTAGTGATTGTTGGCAGAACTCATGAAAGGGTGGACAGATGCAGGGATACTTTTGTAAATGTCTTGAAACAATATGCAATTCATGTATGGATGATTACAGTGGTTTGAAAGATGGTCTCCTTGCTTCCTCTGGGGGTAGTGGGATGCACAGTTTTGTCTGTCTGTGGATTGAGAACCAGACCGGCTTCTCCTTTAGTTTGATAGTGGCCACCCTGCTGGGCCCACAGTTAGAAAGCTTTTCACCAGTTCAGGGAATACGCAAAAGCAGCATTGAAGCTAAAGAGAGAATAAAGGCAAATAAAGCTAAAATCAGAAAAGGGGAGTTCAGCATGAAATGCAAATGTAAAAAAGGTGTTATTATTGCCCTCAGAGTTCATGCTCAAGTTAGCCAAGGTATTTGTTTGCTGGACTTTTGGTAGGTTTGGGAGCTCAGAAGAAAAGTAAGCCTGGAGAACCAGGGAGCCAGGCTGCATCTTATATGTAAACTAGGCACCTAACTTCTAACCCCCTGAGCAGAGTTGGCCCCTGACCAGCAAGGACAGAACTCTCCTGTGTGCAGCACCAGAGGCCTTCAGATCTCCGAGACAGATTGATGTTATGAATCCTACAAAAAGAATAGAAGATCATTGCTATTAGACTAGATACAAATAAAATACAAGATGTCTAGTTAAATGTGTATTTTCAAGCCATGTAATGTTTGGGACATGTACTAAAAATTATTATTTATCTAAATTTCAAATTTAACTGGGCATCTTGTATTTTATTTGGTATATCTGGCAACTCTGTATCAGGCTAACCTATTACAAATGATGATAAGGGAATTCAGCTCCCTGGCACCCACTGCTCGGTCCAGCATGGTCTAGCCAGTATGTCCATCCACTTAAGCTCCCAGGCCTTTGGCTTGGGCTCCAGCGCCTTTCTGGGGTGAGGCACCCAGGTGTGCCTGAGCTCTGCACACCCCAGTGGCTTCAGCAGCAGTAGCCTCTACATCCTGGGTGCCTCGTGGCCACGCATGGTCCTGTGCTCCCCCTACGCAGGCCCAGCGGGCACTGGCGTCCATGAGGTCACCATCAATCAGAGCCTGCTGGCTTCATTGCAGGTGGACATTGACCCCTGCATCCACCAGGTTCACCAGGAGGAGTGCGAGCAGATCAAGACCCTCAACATCAGTTCCCTCCTTCATTGATAAGTTGCAGTTTCTGGAGCAGCAGAAAAAGCTGCTGGAGACCAGTGGGCCCTGATGCAGGAGCAGAAGTCAGCCAAGAACAGCTGCCTGCCAACCCCCCATCCCCGGCATCTTTGAGGCCCACATTGCTGGCCTGTAGAGGCAGCTTGAGTCGCTGCATCTAGATGGGGGGACACCTGAAGGCAGAGCTGCAGAACATGCAGGATGTTGTGGAAGACTTCAAAAACAAGTACCAAGATGAAATTAACCATCACCGGCTGCTGAGAATGAGTTTCCGGTGCTGAAAAAGGACACGGACACTGCTTGCATGAACAAGGTGAATTTGGAGGCCAAGGCAGATGACCTGACCCATGAGATCAACTTCTTCAAGACCTTCTATGAGACGGAGTTGGCAGAGCTGCGGTCCCAGATCTCAGACATATCTGTGGTGCTCTCCATGGACAACAGCCACTGCCTGGACCTGGATGGCATCATCGCTGAGGTCAAGGACCAGAAGAGGTGGCCATCTGCAGCCGAGCTGAGGTTGAGGCCTGATACCAGACCAAGTTTGAGACCCTGAGGCCCAGGCTGGGAAGCAGGGGGACGACCCCTGGAGTATCCCCACTGAGATTGCAGAGATGAACGGTGTCATTCAGAGGCTACAGGCTGAGATCAACAGCATCAAGAACCAGTGTGCTAAGTTGGATGCTGCCATTGCTGAGGCTGAAAAACACGGGAAGCTGGCGCATAGGGATGCACACACCAAGCAGGAGGAGCTGGCGGCTGCCCTGCAGCAAGCCGAGCAGGACATGGCATGGCCGCTGTGCGAGTACCCGGAGCTCATGGACGTCAAGATGGCCCTGGACATTGAGATTCCCACCTACCCCAAGCTGCTGGAGGGCGAGGAGAGCCAGTTGGCGGGAGATGATGTGGAACTTGTGAACATCTCTGTGGTGGACTCCACTAGTCTTCAGAGGAGCCATGGGCAGCAAGGAGCTTCTCGAGTGGTGGAAGGCCTGAGGTCACCAAGTCCTATTCCATTGGGACCTCAGCTGCCATCCACAAGCGTAGGAAAATGAGCCCTGGTGTACAGAAACCTGTACTCCTGTCCTCCACAGTCACAGGAGGACTCCCATCCCTGGTCTCAAGACTGCCAGGCAGTCTGAAAAATGATATCAGAATAGTTCCCAATAAACCACCCTTTCTGAAAATAAAACAAAACCCCAAAACAAAACCAAAAAACAAACGATGGTAAGAGATATTACCAGCTTAAGAATAATAAAATCAAATGTCCAGAGATGTCATGTATTGATGAGAACACTACTATTATGTGTCTATAGGAGAAATCCAGTACTATTTCACCTTTTTATTAGTGTATGAATAGTAAACATTATTAAAAACAATACAAACCCTCCTTTTAAAAATATTTCTATAATCCTCATTTCCCTCTAAATTCTGATATCCCAGTAATCATTGATTTAGGATTTTTACAGGTAAATATGGATTTGAAATAGTTCTGCTTTCTTTGAAATGAACCCAGCTAGAGTACATTTGCAGGGATGCTGTGTCCATACAAGGCCCCATCAGTGAGTGAAGTGGTCAGAAAAAGTCTGACAGGGGTGGGATTGAAGTCACACCTTGTCTGATAGGCAGAGCCTGACATGGGTTTATATTGGCCAGCAAGACTGTATCCTTCACCTCTCTTCCATGTTCTTCACTGTCCAAGTCATCCTTTAATTTGGAAGTCTTGCTGGGTATGTTCTTATAACAGATTAGATGCATATTATATTATAACTAAGTGTTGATAATTTTGATCAGTGTTGATAGTTTTCTGTTTCCTAATCCTGTCACTATGTCATAACAAGGGAAGAAGTGTTGCTTTCCATATTACATAGATGGAGGATTTAAAATGTGTTGAATGATGACCCTTGTGGCTGATCTTCTTCTGTCTACTCCTTATATGTTGGTTCTTTCCCAGAATCTATCATTGATCCATTTCTCCTCTTATATTATTATATTCTTTCCCTGGGTGATCACATTTACTCTTACAGCTTCTGTTGATGACTTCCAAGTTTCCAGTCATTGAATGCACACTTATTTAGCACCTGCTAACAGTCCAGGTGCTGAGGACTTAAATGTGAGTAAGACACAGTCTCCCTCCTGTTGCTAATGTGCCAGCTGCTTATTTGACATCTCTCCTTAGCTGTTCAGTGGGTATGTGAAAGCATCTTCTCCAAAACAAATCTATTATTCTCTGCAATTCCTTTTTCTCCATTATCAATGCAGTTATCCAAGTCTAGAGGTAAACCTTGATTTCTCCCTCTATCAAAGCCCCCAACCAATTTGGTAGTTCTTTCCAAAAATTTCCTAGGAGCAGAGGGCAATGATTAGAACTTTGGAGTGAGGTTGCCCAAGTTAGACTCCTGGCTCTGCAGATTTGCTATCTGTGGGACCCTGCCTCATTTTTCTTATCTGAAGATTAGGAATAATACAGGTACCTGACACAAAGAGCTTTTGTGAGCTTTAAATGACTTGACCCATATAGAGTCAAGTGCCTGGCACATAGGAAATATTATCTATTAAAATTTTTATTGTGCATCCTCTCTTTGCCATCACCACTGACTTAGTTTGAAGAATCATTGTCTCTCACCTGGATTATTGCAATTGCCTCCTACCTGTTTTGCTATTACCAGTCTTTCTGCTTCTTACTCATTTCCCACACTAACCCCAGCATTCACTTTTAAAATAGAAATCTGTTTTACTTCTTAACATCCTTTGGTGACTTCTTAGTAGCTTCAGAATAAAGTATAAAGTTCTCAGTATGATCTATAAGGCTCGTTATGACCTGACTTCTGCTCACTTCTCCATTTTTCACTTTCTACTTTGCATGCTTTAATATAACTGTTTTGAATCTTCCTCATTCTCATCCCTCCGTCCCATCTGGCAACTTTCAACTCATTTTTCCAGATTGACCTTAGGCATCATGTTTTCTGAGAGCCTTCTGCAACCCTCCATGTTGGGATTAAGAGTGCTTCTATCATGCTGGTGAAGCTGTCCATGCATCAGTAGCATCCAGGCTCCTGGGATTGCATCACCGGCACCATGTTGCCTGCTTTGTCTTTTTCATAGCCAGTCTGTCTTTTTTAGATCCCCATGGGCAGGAAGGGGCCAGAAGAGCTCCAGAAGAGTTTGGGGCACATGTACTAGGTAGTCTTAATGATGAAGGCAAGGATCCCCTACTGGAGCCCTCAAATGCTAAGGATGGTGCTTTGTGTACATTCTGTCATGTTTCATGGCTGCAGTCCTATCAAGTAGGTACTATTGTTATATACATTTTACATTAGATGGAACTGAGGCCTAAAATCACACTGTTCATAATTGGCAGAGTGGGAGTTTGGACTCAAAACTTGCCTGCGGAAAAGCCTGTGCTTTTGATCTGAGCTCTGTTTAGGACTCCTTCCCTGTCTGCCCTCCAGTGGCACCCCCAGGCTATCTGGATTATTTCCTCAGCACCAGTTCAGGAGAGACTAGGAGGCTTTGAGAGACCCCACGGTGGTGTCTAGGGCTCAGTGTATTGCCAATTTGGAATGGGGTGCATGGTGAAAATGCCCACAAAGCTCAATAAACATGAGTCCTTGTGTTGTTATTGGTGTAAAGAAAGTGTTTACACCCATTGCTAAAGCTATGTAGTGGTGGAGGTGAGGTTGGGAGGTTGAGAGTAGCTGAAATGTGAACTGAAGAAAGTATAAGTCAGCTGTGAAAGCTAAGAGTGGTGTTACTCTGAAGGTTTGAGTGAGTAATCTATTTTCTTATTTCTGTCTCTGCCCTTTCCTCGTCCCTTTCCCTGTTCAAGCAAGGGTCTAGTCCCGTGCTCATTAAACTCAGGGGAAGCAGGTGGCAGGGCAGAAAGCAGAAATCCTAGCTTCTGCTTTTAAAAGCCTAAGCCCCCTAGGGGCGCGTGGGTGGCTCAGTTGGTTAAGTGTCTGCCTTTGGCTTGGTCGTGATCCCAGGGTCCTGGGATTGAGCCTTCGGCGGGGAGCCTGCTTCTCTTTCTCTGTCTGTCAAATCGATCAATCAATCTATCTATCTATCTATCTTAAAAAAAAAAAAAAAGCCTATGCCCTGAAGAGAAGATTCGTGGCATGGGTAATGTATCTTGATAAGAAACATGGAGGGAGAGGAATTTCCTCCCTTTTGAAGACTGTCATTCCTGTTTATAGTGGATGAGAGTAGAGGAGTCTATGGATCCTGAGGGAGGGACCTGGCCCTCTCTTCTTGGAAGTGTGCTGAGAAAGGGATGCTTATGTGGTTTTATCCAGGGTGACCTATAGAGTGATCCAAGGTCTCAGGAGCAGCCTGCAGTAGAAGCAAGGAGGCTCACTCAGATCTGAAGAAGCCATGCTGTGAAGTATGACTTGTTGACCAGAAGGTCCCCTAGTGCCTTGGTGCCCCAGAAACACATTCTCTCTGGACACAGAGATGAGGGTTGCCAAAACAGCCTGAAATTGAGTTTCTGCCAGCCCTGGACTTAGTGCTCAAATAGAAATTAAGCAAACATTCAGATCATATCAGCAGTTCTGGCAGGCGATCTCTGCCTTGTGCCTAGCTGGAAGCACCCAGGTGTCCGGTCCAGGTGGACAGCTTTGTAAGGTGTCTTATTCCAGAAGAGGTACTGGTGGCCTGAAGGGGCAGGGGCTTCTTGGCATTAGGCTCAGAAGCTGCCTGCCAATCAGTCTTTTTGCCGGTGGGCTCTTTGAATAAACCATGGAAGCTGTAGGACCAAGACCTCTGTATTTCTTTTCCCTCTAACAGTCCTGAGAAGCGGCACACAAAGGGCAGGAGGCAATAAATAGATGAAAGAGGAAGCAGGAATTGAGTTTGGGAAAGAGGGAAAAAGAACTGGGGAACACAGAGAGTCAGGAAAGGAGAAGGAGTTGGAATTGGTTTGGGGCCTCCAAAAGCTTGTTAGTGGCTCTGGTGGTATGAGCTGTCCCTGGCAGAGATATGTTGGCCTCGCCCTGGACTGTGAGGCTCAGTGAGTATTGTCTAAGTAGGGCTGAGCACTCTGCATCTCTGCAAAGTCTCGGAGCCAGGGGAGGGAAATGAAATTAAAGAAAATGTTTGGCCCAACCAGCTGTTGACGCAAGCTCATTCTGCTGAAACATTTCCTTCAGAAGGAATAAAAATGGGAAGGTAAACATCTCTAGCTTTCCCTTAAAAGGAGCATTTTTAAACAAATATGCTGCAAAAATTCACTTGAGATAGGACTCCATCCTGTCTCAGGCTCAAGTGGATTGCAGAATCTTCAAGGTGGATGAGAGTTTCAGTGTCATCTGTCCATGGTGTGCTGAGGCCCATGGAGAAGTGGTTTGTTCAGGCTCCTTCAGCTTGGTAGAGTCTTGAACTGAGATCCCCATCAGCATCCTGATATCTGATGATTGAACTGAAGGAACTTTGATGAGGTCACTTTTTATAGAGGTGTGGGCCAAGTCAAGGAAACCCACATGGGAGGCACCTAGCAACTAGTGACAGCAAGAAGCCATTGTCTCCCCTAGGCCTTAAAGAAGTCCTCTGGGAGTAGGAGCCTGAGGGAGATGTTACCTGACCTTGGGTTGTGCCAGAACACACTGTCTCTGGCTCTCTCTCAAATAAATAAATAAAACAGTTAAAAAAAATATTTTATTTATTTAATTGTCAGAGTGAGAGAGAGAGAAAGAGAGGGAGAGAGAGAAAATGAGAGAGAAAGAGAGCACAAACAGGGGGAGCAGCAGGCAGAGGGAGAAGCAGACTCCCTGCTGAGCAGGGAGCCTGATGCAGAACTCAGTCCCAGAACCTTAGGATCATGACCTGAACTGAAGGCAGATGCTTAACTGACTGAGCTACCCAGGTGTCTCAAAATTTATTTTTCTTTAAAAAAATTTATGTGGCTTTTTAGTGAAAAGATAATCCATGTAATTTACATAAATTATATCATACTTTACATATTGTTCATGAACTTGATTTTTTTCATTTAATGCTTTTTTGAGATTTATTCTTATTGACTAATGTACATTAATTTATTCATTTTAATTGCTATGTAGTATTCTAGTATATGGATTAAATAGTTTATGTCTGTATCTAGTCACTGATAGAGAAATAAGGTGGTTATTAGCTTTGCATAGTTATAAGTAATGCTGCAGTGAACATCCTTATGCATGGCTCCTTATGCAATATGGGGAGCTTAAGGGATGGTTGGGAAGAAGGGCAATGAGGAGCATTTTTCAGTAGAGTGGGCAGCTAGAAATGCAAACTTTTACTTACAGATTCAGCAACATTGAGCACCTGCCATGTGTGTGGGGCATCATCCTAAGAAGAGGGAAAAACTGAGATGAGTAAAGAAACCATAGACCTTGTCTTTAATGAATATACTCTTTGTAGAAGGGAATATTAACACAAAATAAACGGAATTCAGCATAAGTTTAGATTATGACTGCTATAATGTAAGTATGACTGTGGGGAATAAGAAAGAGAATGACTAACTCTGCTGGAAAATCTGGGAAGGCCTCCAAAGGCAGCGACTGCCTGGTCTGGGACAGGGGAGACTGTGGTAAGGAGAAGGTGGAGCAGATGGTATGCTGGTAGAGGCAACAGCGTGGATAGTCATGTGCCATGAAAATGCAAGACACATGCAGAGAACTAAGTTGATGGAATAGAAATTGAATGGAAGGAACCTTAGGAATGCTGTGAATTTTGCAACCAGACAATCAGTCTTTTTGGTGACCTAAGCTGCCACCTGCCAAAACTCACTATCAAAGCAGTGCCAGCTCCTTCTTAGACCCATTTTATACCCACATCTTTGTTTTTAAAAGTTTCTTACTTAGGTCTATTTTTTTTTACCTTCTGTATTTATGTTTCCTTATTGCGTTTCCATCATTTCTTTTTGGGATAAGATGGGTTAATAATACCAACAATAAGTAGATGCTTAAAAAAGAATAAGACATTTTGCCCTTTGCATTTACCCTGAATTAGAGTAGTCCTTCCCTTCCCCCCCTTTGCTGTTGTTGTCATAGTACGTAATGTTCTAGTAATAAATGTAGTTGATTGCTTTCATTGCACCTATTAAATGAGGCTCTTAAGGCTCATTACTGTCCAGCCTTCTCTACGTTATTCTTGCTTTTCAACAACTGTACAACTTATGTGAATTTGTGAGTAGTTCTATTCAGCCATATAGAGCGAATTTGGTGCAGTTAAATGCCAAATATTAAAAGCTGATTGGTTCAGAATTGATTTACCAATAAACACAATTTTTAAAGAGTCAGGCACGATTTAGGTTTATGGAAACTTACTTGGGTTTACCTGAAAACCTAGCATGACAGAAACCGTTACTGCCTCCCAGTATCTCTCATCGTCTTCTTTTAGTATTACAGCTCCCTCCATGGGTTTTAGCGGTGCTCTTGGGAGCCCCAGGAGAGATGATGTAATTGAGTGGAAGTGATGTGTACAACTTTTGGGACATGTTCTTAAAATGAATCTGCTTCCTCTCTTTGTCTTGCCTCTTGGGAAGTGGTGGCAACTGGAAGAGACACTTTGACACACAGTTGGAAGCGTGTGTGTAGGATGGCTGAACTGCTCTCCCCCCTTGGATACCTGAGAGCACTCATGGAGCAGAGCTGCCTATAGGCCCAGACTATCGACCGACTTCTGGTCTCTTAGAGAAATAAACTTCTGTGTTATTTGACCCACTGAAGTTTCAGGTTTCTTTGTCACAGTAGCTTAAACTAGAACCTAACTAAAATATCTAGTTAAAAAAAAGCTATCAAATGTGGATCAAATATATCTTTTTAGAATATAGATGAATATGGCAGGGTGGCAGGTCAGCAGATTTTATTTTTTAGGGAGTTTTAGCAATTTTATTTTTCAATTTGAATACCTTTTGGCAAAATCTATTCTCATTTTCCCACAATACCCACCAAACCTTATTTTCTTATGTATACTAGATTCATACATTTATATTATCCTCCTGGCTCCTGTGGACATTTGAGTTTATTACTCCTAGGGACAATCCAGTTTTTTTTGCAGGTTGAAAACTCTTATAACATCATATGATAATAAGCAGGATTTCTGTAATGTTCTACAACCTGGACATGATAATGTAGATCAGATCACATCACTTACTGACATTCACTGGGGCCTGAAAATAACTCTTAGGAGTGCCATTCTGCCGGGGCCATCTTGATATTGGATAAACAGACCAGATTTAACTCACTCATGTTCCTGGGGGAACCAGATAAGAAAATAAATTTAGTGGGGTTCATCAAGGGGAATGAAGATAAAATGTGCCACGGCCTGGGAAGCAGAAGAGCCTTGGGATTGCTCTTCACTTGACACAACACTTAATGGGATAGTGGTTAATGAAGCTTGAGAATTCAGATATTTCAGCCCCTTAAACCAGCATCAAGTGAAACAAAAAAGTCAATTTTATAACTGAAAAAGAAGTCACATTTTCTTCAAAGCTTGCATTCATCTTGCTCCCTATCACAGCGTTTTAGGAAGAACCGTGCATGTGAGGAAAAACTTCAGTAGGGGCCTTTGGGAGCCCTGGGCAGAGAGTGGCCTTCAAGGTCCAGGAGGTCCATTGGTTTTATTATGGAAAATTATGTGGGAGAGGGTAGAGCTGGGAATCTCACATAGCTGATTTGGAATTAGAAACCATGAAGTATGGGAACTAGAAGTCAAAATGAGTATGAGTTTTCACAGGACATAAAATCACATAAAATTCTAAAGTAGAGTTCAACAAAACAACTGAGGCCTCAAGTCTCTGTGGAAATCCAACTAAGAAAGTAGCAATCTGCATCAAAATGCCGAAGCAGCAAAGCAGAACTATGTAGGATGTCTGCCTTGTTTTATAGAGGCTGATTAACTAAAGAGGGGTCAGCCAAGACTGGAGTGGATGAGGAGTGGGCTGAAAATTTAAAATGGTCAAGAACAGTGTTTCTCAAAATTTGCCCCAGAATCACCAGGGATGTTTGTTTAAAATGCAGATTGTTCTCAATAGCTCAAAAGTGGAGACAACCCAAATATCCATCAATGATGGATCCATCAATATCCTGATGAATGGGTAGACAAAATGTGTCATATCCATACACTGGAATATTATTCAGCAATCAAAAGGAATGAAGTACTAATTGATGCTAACATGGATCAAACTTAAAAACATGCTAAGTGAAAGAAGCCTGTTACAAAAGACCACATATTATTTGATTCCATTATACATAATAGGCAAGTCCATAGAGACAATAAGTAGGTTAGTGGTTGCCAAGGCTAGGAGAGGGTGGAATGGGACATGATTGCTGATGGATATGGGGTTTCTTTGGGGGGTAGTGACATGTTCTAAAATTACATAGTGGTGATCGTTGTACAACTCTCTGAATATATTAAGATCTATTGAATTGTACACTTTAAAGGGTGAATTGTATGGTGTGTGAATTAAATAAAGCTGTTATCAAAAAAAATAAAAAAAATAAAATGCAGATTGTTGGGCCCCAATGTCAAATGAATGAATTAAAATATCCTTAAGACTAAGAGAATATTTTAATTTTTTTTTTTAAGATTTTATTTATTTATTCAACAGAGATAGAGACAGCCAGCGAGAGAGGGAACACAAGCAGGGGGAGTGGGAGAGGAAGAAGCAGGCTCATAGCGGAAGAGCCTGATGTGGTGCTCGATCCCGTAATGCCGGGATCACGCCCTGAGCCGAAGGCAGACGCTTAACCGCTGTGCCACCCAGGCGCCCCGAGAATATTTTAATTTTTAATGTTTCAAATGAGTTTTTATTTAGTTTCTGGGCAATTTGAGACTCAGTAACAGGTAGTTGAAAGAAGTTTGACCGGAGAGTACTAATCTACTCTGATGCTCTAGGGTGTTGTCAACATTTATAGGTCTCCTAATATGTTCCACGCACTGTGCTAGGTGTTGGAGATACAGTCACGAACATAAATATTCCAGTGAGAAGACCAGAAAAACAACCAAAGTTTTTCAGTACAATATGGTAAGGGTCTCTATGGTAAAGATAGGTTGAAGAGGCTATGGGGCCCTGGCTAGGGATGAGGGGAAAGATTCATAGAGTAAGTAACATTTGAGCAGTTTATTAAAAGATAAGCAGGAATTTTCCAAATAAAGAAGAGCCATTCCCAGCATACTGGGTGGAGGAGGAAGATGTAAGATTATCTGAAAGGGAGCAGCTGGGGACAGTGAGCCCAGGGGAGCCAGATGTTTAAAATGGTTTCAAGAGTGATATGTTGAAGAATAGATGTGCTCTTACTGTCTCAGGGTAGTTTGAGGAGTATGTGGCTGGGTCAGTCATTTGGAGGATTTGTCAGACCTCTGGTAGCAAAGGTTCTTTGTGGCCAAGCTTGCTTTTTCCTTGGGAGGGGAGGTAATAGTGAGCAAGGCAGATGGGCTCTGTCATCTCAATTTTCAGTCTGTTGCAGAGAAACAGAAAGTAAAGAAATACACAGACTTCTTAGGAAGAGGTAAGGGCTATGAAGAGAATAATTCTCTTTCTGGAATATGATCATCTAGATTATTTGAACAAACCCTCCCATTGAAAGCAAATCTTTGAAGTATGAAAGAGCTGACAAGATGGTAAACCAAGGGAAAGCAGGAACCTGGAGAGGCAAGTGGAACAATGGAACTACTGATTCTACCAAACCTTAATTTGGGGAGGCCAACAGCCATGGAAGTTCAAGACTTCCCAGGTGGAGATTCTAAGAGAAGACTCCAGAGGGCTCCAGCCTCAGGATAGGTTGAACCAGACTTCTCAGTGCTGCCTGCTGCTTGTCCTCTCTGAGGCTCAGTTTTTATTCAAGTCTTCCTTATGGCTATCCAGTCTCCTGCCAGTAAATACATTTCTTTGTTTTTCAAGTTGGTCACCATCAGTTTCTTTGCTTTCAGCCAATGATTCTCCAACCAGCACTTTCCATTTCATATTTCCCCTTTTTATTTTGAAATCATTTTGAACTTACAGAAATCTTGCAAAAATACTACAAAGAACACTTTTTCCCCCTGAATTATTTGTAGGGTGCAGACCTAGTATCATCACCTTGGAATATTCTAGCATGTATTTGCTATATCTTAGAACATTCTCTCACATAGCCATAACAGAACCATCAAAATCAGGAAATTAACATTTATTCATTACTACTATCTAAGCATCAGACCCTCTTTGGGTTTTACCAATTAACCTAATGATATCCTTCATACCAAAGAATTCAGTCTGAGATCTTGTCTTGTATTTACTGTCATGTCTATTGAACGTCCTTCAGTCTGGGACAGTTTCCTAGTCTTTCTTTGACCAACATGACTTGACACTTTGGAAGATTACAGGACAATTATTTTGCAGAATGCCCTTCAAATTAGGTTTGTCTGATGTTTCCTCCTGATTAGATTTAGATTATACATTTGGCAGGGAATGTTGTGTGTGGGCAGGAATATCACAGAAATGATGCTGTGTTCTCATTGCATCCCATCAGGTGGTACCTGATTTTGATTTGACCCATTACTAGTGATGTTATCTTTGATCACTTGATATTGGTTGCCAGGCTTCTCCACTATAAAGGTACTGTTTTTTCTCTTTGTAATTAATAAGAATTTTGTGAGGAGGTACTTTGAGATTATGAAATATTCTATTTCTCAAAATGTTATCCACTACTTTAAGTAACTATTGATGTTTCTTTGCTTCATTAATTATTACTATGGTAATTGTTATATGGTGATTTTCTAATTCAATCATTATTTCTGCATTTATCAGTTGGCATTATTGTGAGGAATAGCTTTTTTTCCCTCCATTTGTTTGCTTGTTTATATCCTGGGTTTCTGTTGTATTCAATGGATTATAATCTACTAATGTCATTATTTATTTTGATGCTGAAATGGTCCCAGATTTGACCAGCGAGATTCCCTAAAGCTGGATCCTGTTTCCCTTTGACATGTACCTATTATTCTTTAAGCTCATCTTTACTTTCCAGCCTAATATGATGTTCTAGGCCAGTCTTGTACTTGCCCTTCCTCAACCCTAAATCCAGCATTTCTCCAAGGAGCACTGGTTCCTTTTAAGGACATGATATTTAAAAACCAAAATCTGATAACCAGGTCTGCTCATTGCTACACACACACACATACTTTTTTCTGTATTTATTCCTATATCTCTATACTGAGGCCTATGAGTTCAGTACTCATGAACTAATAAATGAGCTAATACTTTGTTTCAATCCCATACCACATTTGTTATTCCCTTATCCAACAAGAAGAAACTTGGTTCTAATTATCCTTAACATATTTAGTAATTAGATTAACTCTCGCTGTATGTAATCAATCTCCTATAACCATCACTTTTTCCCACTCCTGCTTCAGGCAGATGCTGTACTTCTCAGGTTCTAATCCCAACTCTGGGCTGCCACAGTCCTCCTCCCACCACATAGACTCCCTCCTTATCTCACTCAGGCTCTAGGACTGCACATCAGGTGATATCATTACTCTCCAACCTGTGTAGGAGCCCTTGCCATCCTATTGAGGCTCCAACACCTGCCGTTGGCCCTGAGAGCACCCTGCCCTCAATACAGATGCCTGCCTTGCTTGGCCCACATAATGGCTTTGGACTGTATTGTTTAGAAAGGCAGGAGCACAGCCAGGAAATGCAAGAACGTCGGAAGATAGGCACGAAGCTGATATGTTCTTGTTGGGGATACTTAGAAAATGAGTTAACTAGCGAATGGTCATAGAAAGTTGGTAAAATTAAATGGTGGAGAAGTAGATATTTGTTTAATAAGGCCATGGAAGAACTCAAGGATGATGCAGGCGGACCTCAAAACTGCACAGGGGGGCATCAGAGGAGAGAGGAGTTGAATGGTGTGTAAGGGAAGGGGGAGGAGGATTGCAGTAGATGTTTTGACAAGAGGTTATTTATTATGCATAGAGCCAACTCTACATTGTTGAGGAGGGAATTGAGAGATCCAACAAATACGTTATCCAAAATGTCTTATAAAATAGCCAGGTTATTCTGGGCCTATGGGAATGAGGCAGTTTCCCTGAAGCAGGATGTGGGAACTCTGAGTCATAATCCCCATTATTGTGCAAATTTATACAACAAAACAAAATGAATTTATAAACAGCCCACTGAAGCTCCGAGAAAAGTAAGCAAAAAAGTTTGTAGTGAGGAATAGTACGTGGAAATCAGTAATATAGTACTTACTAATTTAAGGTTTGTGTAGTACTATTCATATTTTGTTTGGTTTTAGTGGATTTAAAAAATAGAGTATACGTTAGAGTAGTTTTTTCACAGCAAAACTGAGCAGAAGATACAGAGATTTCCCATATGCCCTCTGCATCCACACACGCATAGCCTCTCCTATACCAATACCACCCTCCCTCCCACTACCAGAGTGGCGCATTTTTACAATTGATGAACTTACATTGTCCATAGTTTATCACCCAAAGTCTATAATTTACATGTTTTCCTTCTTGGTGTTGTTCATTCTATGGGTTTGGACAGATATACTAGTGATATATATTCACCACTTATAGTATCATATAGAGTAGTCTTACTGCTCTGAAAATCCTCTATGCTCTACCTATTTTAATACCTTATTTCAAGTGTAGAAGGACTATCATAAGAACTTTCACTGGGTCCCTTCCAACCTATTGCTCTCTATTTCTATTGTTTGTTTGTTTGTTTTAGAAATTTCTCAAACATGAATTCTCTTTGAATTCTCTAGCTCTAGGGGAGTTCTCAGGAATTTAACCTTATTGCTGGGAAGCAAATACTGTGATAACCAAGAGACCAATTCCATCTGTCATTGAAATCCACAACCCACAATCAGATAAACTTAAACCTTTATACCATTTGATCTTTCTGTGGTTTATGTATAAAACTCCGCTTTATCAGTCTTCTCAAGGTTTCCTTTTTGTCTCAGGTAAGTCCCTAAGTCTTAAGCTATTTCTTTAAGGAGTCACTCCCTAATAGTTCTAAGAAATGTAAACTACACAAAGTGGCTAACTCTAGAAACTTCTATACTGCAGTAAGATCCTATAGGAACATCTAATAGAGGTATGATTGGTGAATAATTGGCTCTTCTTCCACAAAAGTTAACATTTTCAAAAAATTAATTCATTCACTTACATTTTAACATGTTTGTTGCTATTTAAATATTTGGCATTAAATTTGTAAATGATAAAATTTTGAACAGCTTAGCCTTATGCCATTTTTCTGTCTCATAAAAGGGAGCAATGCTATTTTAAAAAAAAGAAGAAACAGTTTAGCTGTTTTACTATGACTAGGAATCAAGATGATATATTCCTAATTAATAGCTGCTTAATCTCCACTATTTTCTAGCAAAAGAAAATGTAGGAATAGTATTTATTTACAAAATAACTATTTTAACAAAAATTATGAGTATTTTGTGTTTTACATAGGTTTTTAAAAAACCCCTCTTTTCTATTTTTATATGTCTCAAAGTGCTTCAGAGTCTGTAAATCTAAAACTTCTTAAAATAAGGCTTATTTTTTTTTTTAAGATTTTATTTATTTATTTGACAGAGATAGAGACAGCCAGCGAGAGAGGGAACACAAGCAGGGGGAGTGGGAGAGGAAGAAGCAGGCTCATAGAGGAGGAGCCTGACGTGGGGCTCAATCCCTGAACGCCGGGATCACGCCCTGAGCCGAAGGCAGCCGCTTTAACCGCTGTGCCACCCAGGCGCCCCAAAATAAGGCTTATTTTTAAAAAATGTTTCAGAGGGCTCTAAGAAAAATGAAAATATAATGGCCAAAGAAAAATGTCATATCAACAGCCTTAGGAAGAAATTGAGACAGTGAATAGAAGAATCGCCTCAGGAATTGAGAGAAAGGCAAAAGAGGGAAAATAAAGTTCAGAGAGATTATGCTTCCTTGACTATGGGTCAACTGAGTTAATAGACCATACTCCCCACCTCACTAAGAAGAAAAAAATTGAATGAAAGGATCTGAGAAATCATGTAGTTCAGCTCTACCATATGAAACCTGAGGAAGTTGAAGTTCAGAGAGACTAAGGAACTTTCTGAGGTAGGGAACCCTTACAGCTGAATTGGTTCTCAAGCCTGGAACATGGTTTCTTGGGCAGCCATCTTTCCTCATACCTCTCTGCTTCTTTGGTGAGTCTCTGCAGTTCTCCTTGTAACCTCAAATTGTTCTTGGTGTTGTCTTTTTAGACTAAAAAAGTATCATTACTCCAAAGAGATCAAGGCCTAATAATCCTTACACATTTTGAACTAATCTTGTTTAACTATAAAGCAGCAGCAGAAATGACTAGGTGTGGTAGACACTGGTCAGGGAAATGAAGAGAGAAGGGAGAAGAGACATATGTGCAGTGTGGCTGGGAAAGAATGTGTGATGGAGGATATGTTGTTGCAGCCACTAAATACAGTTTTTTTTTTTAATTAGTTGGCTTTTACTTAATAAAACAATTCTAGCCTTGGTACATTAAATAATAATGATTATAATAATAATGGCCAGAAATCAGCTTTTTGTACATTGCGTACCAATTAAAATGCCCACACAGATATCTTCCTTCTTCAGATCCTTCTTTTTCCCCCCTTAAATACATCAGGTGGGTGGGTGGGGGGAACAATTTTACCAATAAATGAAGCTGGGGAGTATTAAAAGCTAAGCAGGGTATAGTATCTCTGAATTCCCTTTGGACCTTTATGTTTACGTGTTTTAGATTTTGCATTTTTCTATTTTTCTTGCTTTGCATCAGATTCCCACATCAGGACACAGTCCGTATTAATGCTACCCTGATAGATGCCCATTGCAGTTACATAGCATAATTCCATCAAGTGGCACTTGGATTATTTCCAGTTTTCATAATCCCTAAATAGCCTAGCTACAAACTTCTTTATACAGCTCATCTTTGGCTTACTTTTAGATTAATTCCTTAGGCTATGCCCCTCAAAGTGAAATTGTAAAGTATCATGTATAAACATATTCTAGTTTTTTTTTCTCATCTTGCCAGATTGTTTTCCAGAATGAAGTAACTTATAATGTCAACAATAATAATTGTGAATTCACACAGAGTTATAAATATTGGCGTTTATTATTTGTATTTATTTTAATAGATATATAATATCACCTGCAGACTTTTAAAATCTCCATTTCTTGAATTTTTACTGAAGCAGTGAATTTTTTAGGTTGTACGCTTTAGCATATATCTCCCTTTTCCAATTGTAGAATATGGTTTTATATATATTTGTATCATATTATTTATGTATGTTGAATGTTAAGTTTTAGCTATGTTTATCACATTTCCTCTGTTCTGTTGCATTTCTACTTATTTAAATAGATTTTTACCATATTTTGTTTTCATCTTTATATTTATAAGGATATCCATCTTTTCTCTGATGACAACTTCAATATTTTCAGTATTTAGAATAGTTTCTCTACAGAGATTCCAAATGCTTTCTTCAATTTTATTTCAATTCTTAATTGCTGAAGTCTTTCAACCCAGCTGGAACTTACTTCAGGATATTATGAGTAATATCGGATCTGCATTACATTTTTCTTTCAACAGAAGTCTTATTGTGTTCCCTCTGTGCCAGTGCTGTGCTAGCCATTAGCAATATTAAAGAAGGTGATGTCTTAAGTGCATTTCCTGTCCTCAAGGATCTTATAGTCTAAGGGCCATATAGGTATGTCCAACTACAGAGCAGTGTGTATAGTGTTAGGATATTGATAGGTAGAGGCATGAAGGAACACCAAACAGGGTTATCTAACCCAGTCTTGGGGAGTCAAGGAAAAACTCCCAGAGGAAAGGAATGCCTAATCTGAGATCGGAAAACCAAGTAGGAGTTGGCCAGGTGACAAGGAAACAGAAAGGGGGACTATTCCAGGCAGGGGACAACAAATACAAAGCCTGAGCCTGCAAGAGCTAGTGCTTCTATAGGAAAGTAAGAAAAAAGATCAAGGGCTGAGCATGTTTTCTGTACTTAAAGTACTTTGAAAAGTGAGCAAAATAACTTTGTACCTTTTTGGCGGCCTGTCTCACCTTTTCAGTCTCTCAAGTAAGTCACTGAGGTTAGAGATCTGGCCATGGCCCAAGAAGAGTCCCTACCACTTGCCATTTCATTCCAGAGAGACAGCTTGGACGGGGCATAGAATGGACAGATGATTGGTGCCAATATTTCCGAAGAGTCTTTGAGAAATAGGCCTCTTTCTTAAGAGCCTGGTGCTAAAAATACTTAATTCAATTGGCTTAAGAGAAGGGATCAGGATGAATCAGGATATTTGGAATAAGGCTTTTGGCAAATTGCAAATATTTGAGCATAGACTATAAGGTGAGGAGAAAGAGTCCACATACTGTCTAAGAACTTTCCTTCCTCTTTTTTTAATGTTCAAGGAACTAGGCATATTTTAATGCTTAAAATGAAATCCAGTTTTATTGCACTGTAATGAGAGAATGTGGCAGGCTAAAATTTTGAATTTTTGTTTTTATTAAGTACACATTATATGTCAGAATATTGTAGGGAAGGAAATACTTTTCCTTCTACCCTTCTAGATTCTCTGACTGGGATCCCACATATTAGACTGACAAAAGACAGATTAATAAGAGAAAAACAAACAAAAATTATTAACACATGCAAAGTACATACACGTGGGGGAAACTTAGTGATAATTAACTTGAAAGAGTAGCTAGAACTTCAGGCTTATAAGGACACCTGGGTGGCTCAATGGGTTAAGCATCCGATTCTTTGTTTCATGTCAGGTCATGATCTCATGGGTCACGGAATTGAGCCCCGTGTCAGGGTCTGCTCTCAGCAGGGAGTCTGCTTGAAGATTCTCTCCCTCTGCCCCTCCCCCATGTGATCTCTCTCTCTCTCTCTCTCTTCTCTCTCTCTCTTAAATAAATAAATCTTTTTTTAAATTTAATTATTTATTTGACAGAGAGGGAGAGACTGACACAGAGAGCACAAGTAAGGGGAGTATCAGAGGGGAAGAGAGAAGCAGGCTCTCCACTGAGCAGGGAGCCTGATGCGGGGCTCGATCCCAGGACCTTGGGACAATGACCTGAGCCAAAGGCAGACGTCTAACCGACTGAGCCACCCAGATGCCCCAATAAATTTTTTTTTTTAAAGAACTTCAGGCTTATATATTATCTTCACAAAGGACAATAAATTTGTAGAGAAGTGACAAGACAAAGAATTTAGGGCTTCAGGGGTGGCAAACTGTGGAAAGGTAAATATAGTGTAAACTAGTAGAAAATAAAGGTTGTATTAGTAAAGTTTGTTATGTAGACTCCTCTGATGCTATCTTTAAGCAGATGAGTTTAAAGTCATCTTTAGTGATTAAGAACTGTCTTCCCTTCCTAGCAAAGAGAGGAAGGGCAGAGAGCTTTTCTTTCGTCTGCTTATTCTCAATTGCCTTCAGCCCCCAATAATCTGTATGTTAAAGTGGAATATTTTGGGGTGGTGTATTCTGATCTCTTACAACATGATCCATTTTTTTGTGCAAGTTCCCAAGACATACTTGAAAATGCTTTTAGTTTTCAGTAAAGTCTCTCTGTATGCCTGTTTCAGCATTACTTATTGTATTGGTCAGCTTCGTAATCTCTTATAATTTTTGTCTCCTTGATTTGCTTCATATAATTAACCTGACCTTGGTCTATACTCTCACATACTTCTCCTCTGAATGGCTCTCATCTGTTTTCAATTTTCCATTGCTTTTTGAAGCCATCTTTGTAGATCAAGACTTTGTTGCCAAATTGTTTCAGTCGCGAGGTCTTGGAATATGCTCCTTCTTTTGGAAAGAAGGGTCAGTTGCATTGGTATGCATTGTGGTCCCTCCTATTTTCTGATTTGTAGATGTTCTCCCCAAGTCTCATCCTCTCCCCACTTGAGGCAATGTGTGATATGGCTTTTCCTCTCTCTGCTTTAAACATTATCCTTTCTTTCTTCTTTGTGATTTGTAAGAGTATTAATTTGTTTTTAATTTCTAAAACTTGGAATATTATTCTGTCTGGGGAGAATCTTTCTTTGAGAATTATTCTTGAGACGAACTCTGTGCCTGTCCCTGCTTATTAGTAAGGCTCAGCCTGTCTTTCACAACAGCAAAACCATCTTTATTTCTCTGGCTATGGTTTCTACATTTCTGGTTCTTTCAAGTCAGTTGGTCCTCCAGTTATTCACAGATGGGCTCTCCTCTTTTCTGGGTGTGTGGGTTTAACTCTACTGTGATCTTTTGCATGAGCAGTCTGCCTTTAGTTTGGGCTGGCCATGCAAGGACATCTTCAGGGTAGCTCCTTCTTGACTGTCTCCAAATCAAGGGCTTTTCCAACTATTGCCTTAGGAGAATGCTGAAGTTGTGAAAGTTCATAAGATCTGTAAGAAAAAGATATCTGAGAGAGAATAGCACCAGGTGGACATTTGCACCTTAGCCTACATCTTAGGGGATATCTGGGAGGGGTATGGGGAAAAAAAGACAGTGAAAGGGTGCAAAAGCAGTTAGTCAGTGGAAGGAGAAGGACCATCAATGTTTAACATTATGACTGGGGTACCTCCACACCTGGCTGTTATGACTAATGTGCTCTGTTTTTCCCCAGAGGAAGAATATTTGAGACCCTCTCCACATTCTTGTCTTTTGAAAATTGAGGTCTCCAAATCTGGACTATTCCCTTCCAAGACTTCATCCTTTCCCTATTAGTGTTCAGGGTCAAAGTGATTATGAGAGTTGAGGCTCTGAGACTGAGGGTGTCCAGTCTGGCTCAGTCCTACCTCATTTTCTGACTATGAATACGTAGAAGTTTGTCTTTGAGAGTTACGTCTAAATAGCAGAAGCTGGGTGAAGCTCCAGGTCCCACAGTGGCCCCATGGTTAAAGTGCTTCAGCTCCTGATGTCTCAGGAGAGAGAGGTTGTGGAGGTTTGAGGTATAAGGGATGAGTATCCCAGATGGTTTGGAGATACCGGGGAGAGGGGTGCTAGTTCTCTTCCATGGCTGAAGCTCATGGGTGGAGTGGGGTCCTTGGCTACAGAGAGGGGGACACCGTCTATGCAGGTAAAGCTGTCCTGTCATTAGGGCTCAGACCACACTGGTGGAGGCTGGTCCTCTCTTGTGGCTGGTCCGGGGGCAAATCCTCTTTTAGTACTTCCTTGAGAAGTGAGTGTTCAGAATCACACTCATTCGTGGGACACTCAAGTCCTGGAGGGCTGGATCCTGAGTGCTCTCCCTTTGGTGACAAGAGTCTCTAAGTTGTGCATAAAGGCACCCGATAGGACCAGGGCAGAAACGAGTCCCAGGTCAGAGTGTGGCCTGGGATGTAGTTCCAACTTTTCTAACAAAACACAGGTTTCATCCATACAGGGTGCCCCTCTGGTAGGATCTTCACCATCCATCTTTGAACCTAAAGGAAGAAACCATTTCAGCAAGAAAGGTCGTACAAAAAGGAGGGTGACCAGCAAAATTAAATGCTGGTGAGAATCCAAAGAAAATGAGGACTGAAAAATTAAGTCCATACCATGTCACTGGTAACCTTGGAGAGCATAGTAAGTTGGATCAGTAAGTTGGATCAACAGAAGCTGTACTGCAGGGAGTTTTGAAGGTAATGAGAAAATGGAGAAAGCAGGTATATCCTTAAATGGAAGGAATTTAATAGTAAAGAGAAACATATCAGTTATGGACACTGTGTGGTTGACTCTGATTTATCTTATCTCTGCTTATAGCTTATCTAGTGTAAACCCCATAGTATTGTACACAGTATTAGAATTGCATTTCCCCCTGGAAATATGCTGACTGGTCTAAGTCATGCATATATTTCAGCAAGGGCCTCAGCATATGGCTCAGCAGGTTGTATACAGCACCGTGCTAAGGATACCATTCACATGATGTTAATGGTGTATCTGAGAGTTGTGCAGTATATAACCTGCACAACCATATACAGCAGCCCTGATTCTAGCACTGTCTGTTTTAAAGAAAAAAAAGTGAGTATGTGCTACATTGTTTGTTTGACTCTGAATGTATCTTTTTTTTTTTTTTCCCCAGAGCTGGGGAAATGATGCATCTGTCTTCTCTCATCTATGGCAGAGCATAACTATGATTAAAAAATAAATAATGACAAAGAGTAAATCTTACAAGCATGTGTCTGACATAATAGTAGCTATCTAGAGGAGAACATAAGGTAATTTGCTGAATATGGTATAATAAACACATAGAGAGAAATTCAATAGAAATTCAAGATAATAAATGTAATGATTATCCATTGGATAGCAGTACATAGTTATCTTTTTCAAATAATATTCCTTGCTTCACAGGAGTAAACAAGGCTGGATACATAAAACATCTTGCAAAATCACAATCTAACGGAAGCATTAAGCAGGCTTGAATTTAATAACATTAAAGCCACAGGGAAAAAATATAAAAATTGTTCTTAGAAAATTCATGTTGACGTATATTAACATCTTGATGTATGTTAAATACAATAGTTAAACCAATGAGTATATATAGAAACATCAGTGAATAAAAACTTATTCCGAACTTCTTATTTTACAGAAAAAGAAATCAGGGGTGCCTGGGTGGTGCAGTCAGTTAAGTGTCCAACTCATGAGGTCATGATCTCAGGGTCCTGGGATCTAGCCCTGCATGAGGCTCTGCATGGAGTCTGCTTGAGAGTCTCTCTCCTCTTCCTCTGCGCCTCTTGCTCATTCTCTCTCTCTCTCAAATAAATAAATCTTTAAAAAGGAAAAAAAGAAATCAAGTTATGACAAGTTTAATAATTTGCTAGAAGTCATACGACTAGTTCGTACCAAAACTGGAGATAGAAAAGGACATTCAGATCCCACACTAGGTACAGCCACCAGCAGTTATATATGAAACTATGTTTTCATACATAAAACGTCTTCTAATTAAGGAATTTAAATGAAGTGTTTTGCAAACTAAATCTATCTGTATCCCACTTTAAGCAAATATGACATGTAAAATCATACATTTACACAGTATTTAAATTAGAAGGTAATTGCTTTTCTAAGGTAATTATTCTTCCAGTTATAAAAGATATCTATGGGGTTCTTTTAAATATTAAACCCCACCCTCTCTCTCTTCCCCATATCCTTTCATATCAAATGCAATCTGACTCACAGAAGTGCAGTCAGCTCACATATTTAAAGAAAGAAATGTATTGTGTAAAGCAAGGTGTATCTGTAAGGTATCATCCAACTTGTACTTTTTTAAAATCACATTTTCATGGGCCATGAGGAGAAGCATAGAGCTAATAGGGATTTATTAGTTTTCCTGAATATCTGCATCATCTTAAAGATTAGCACTTAGGAGCTGGCAAGTACAAGGCTCCTAATTGTGGCTTCAGCTGTAGTGAGATTCTGAATACACTTTTCCACATCTACTTCCTAAACCTCTTGCATCTGAGTTTTTCCCAAGGGAATGAATGTGTAAAATATGGATGTTTTTGGCACGTGGTCTTGATCTAAGTATTGGAGACATAAATGGTATTAGAATAACTTCCCTTGTCTCAAGTTTCATGTCAGGATTCAGCCCTTCTTGAAGAGAGACCAGTTTGACATCCAGAGGCAAGCCTGTGAGGACTGATGGAAATGGCCTCTAAGAGGTTTGAATCCCATTGGTATTCAGTGTGTTCTGATCATGAAATTTTGTTGAGGTTGCCTTTGAAATCGAGGGATGATGAATAGAGAGGGATTATATCAGGAAATTAGTTCCTGCTGACCTCTCAGGGTTGTTGGGAGAATCCAGGGAGGTGATGGTTGTAAATAAATGGTAAAATTCCACATGAAAATGCCACTTTGAACCAGAGTAAGCTTTAGCCATGTGGTGAGCAGTTAGAGGATTTAATGAGGAAATACCACTGGACTTGGAGAGCCATTGCAGTGATAGTAAAGTGACGAACCCCTTTTGCTTTTGACCTTTGGAAGGGTAGGGAAGTACTGTTGATGGTGTGCAGTCCAGGGGGTGGTGGTAGTAGGAGGGGTGAGGCAGGGGGATTTTTTCTATCCCAGTATCAAACCTGAATGAGGAACAAAAAGAGTAGGGCAAAAAAATTCTTTGCTTTTCTGAGTTGCCTCTCAGTATTCACTCAGCCAACTACCTCTGTTGCCTGCATTTCTTATCTCCCCTCTTTGGTCCCATCATTTCTTAACTCTTATTATTCTCTCTCCCAGGCCATCAGCTATCTGGCTACATTTTGTATTCTCCAGGGGCTTGGGGTTGGGGTGGATGTGGAGAGGCTATTCATTCTTCAAGGAGAAGGAATGAGGCAGGTGGCCCTTCCTGGGCTGGCCTGGTAAGCATATCCAGGATTTGTTTTAATCAGGTGTGGTAAGACACACAGACACAGAAATGATTGTCATGAAGGAAGAAATTATTCACATTTCCCTAGAAACAGGAGGTATGGAAAACCACACAGGGCTATATGAGGAAGCACCAGGGTCAATAGGAGGCAGAGGGAATAAGGGCAAAACATGGGCAAGAACCTTTATTTTAGTTTCCACAGAAAGGAACAGGCAAGGCAGGTAAGCAGGTTTAGGATTGGCTAGTGTGGATAATTTCAGAGGGCTCTGGGGCATAGAAGTTGTCTCTAGTTGGCCCTGGGGTGATTAGGGCAGGGATTGAATAGTGGCCCTGGGTGTGAGAGCCCAACAGAGGAGGTGGTTGGAGGTGTGGGCTCTGGATTGGTTGGTTGCATATGGAAGGCAAGCTCATAGATGAGTTATTTATTTCTTTAGGAATTGGCTAGCTCTGGGAGGGGCAGTCTGTCCAGGGTCGGCAAGGCCCCAGATGTCAAAGCAGCAGAATACAGAAAATAGAAGGACGTGCTTAATACAAGAGAACACTTTACATGACTATTTCTGCTGCTTAGATTGGTGGCCTTTCAACACAGCCTCCATGTGTGTGGTAAAGAGCCTGTGTCTTTTTGAGAAGTACCCTTCCACGATCTTGTCTTGGGTAGGTTGGAGGCCTAGAAGGTACGGGGAGGGGGGACAGGGGGGGGGGGGGGGGGGGGGTGGTGGCAGGAGGAGATAAACACCAAATAGTCACCCTAGAAGCCATGGAAAATCTGAACTTTATGACATCTGACTGGTTATTAAGTAATATAATAATCCCTTTCCTACCAATTTCATAGGGAGTTGAAAAACCACTTTCTCTAACTGGTTAGATTTAAAAGAGCATTTTGGTATGGGATAAGCCTTACTTGGGTGTAGTACTCAGCAGATAACTACAATAATTGTCTGTAGTTTTCTTGCTAGAAAGATCTTTCTTCTGCTTCCTTTAAGGTCCCATAGAGGAAACATGGATCACTCCATGTTCTCTTTCCCTTAAGCTACTTTAAAGAAACAACAATAACAAACAAATGAACGAACAGGCTCTTTCTGCTTAGAATGACTTGGGTATAAGGGGTTAACTACTCACTGAAAACAACTGTATCATGCTCAAAAGAAGAACAGTATCTTTTATTTCCTATGATTGTTTTGGGAACAAACCTGCCTTCTTCTTGCTGATGGTGGTGGGGGAACAGCCAAGGAAACTTAAATTTGCCACTTAAAGGAGACACACAGGGGCGCCTGGGTAGCGCAGTCGTTAAAGCGTCTGCCTTCGGCTCAGGGCGTGATCCCGGCGTACCGGGATCGAGTCCCACATCGGGCTCCTCCGCTATGAGCCTGCTTCTTCCTCTCCCACTCCCCCTGCTGTGTTCCCTCTCTCGCTGGCTGTCTCTCTGTTAAATAAATAAATAAATAAATAAAAAATAAAGGAGACACACAAATGTCTCCTTTGAGTGAATTATCTACATCAGTCTTGTGGATTTCTCTCTTTGCCTCTTCTCTGTCGAGATGATGTCTAGATACAGAAGGAAGCTTTCGGGGCACCTGGGTGGCTCAGTTGGTGAAGATCTACCTTTGGCTCAGGTTATGATCCCAGGGTCCTGGGATTGAGTCCCACATC
>NW_024425563.1:50223792-50326478 GCF_017311325.1 Ursus maritimus | reverse complement strand
GCCTAGAAGGTAGGAACAAGTACGGGGGCGGGGGGGGGGTGGTGGTGGCAGGAGGAGATAAACACCAAATAGTCACCCTAGAAGCCATGGAAAATCTGAACTTTATGACATCTGACTGGTTATTAAGTAATATAATAATCCCTTTCCTACCAATTTCATAGGGAGTTGAAAAACCACTTTCTCTAACTGGTTAGATTTAAAAGAGCATTTTGGTATGGGATAAGCCTTACTTGGGTGTAGTACTCAGCAGATAACTACAATAATTGTCTGTAGTTTTCTTGCTAGAAAGATCTTTCTTCTGCTTCCTTTAAGGTCCCATAGAGGAAACATGGATCACTCCATGTTCTCTTTCCCTTAAGCTACTTTAAAGAAACAACAATAACAAACAAATGAACGAACAGGCTCTTTCTGCTTAGAATGACTTGGGTATAAGGGGTTAACTACTCACTGAAAACAACTGTATCATGCTCAAAAGAAGAACAGTATCTTTTATTTCCTATGATTGTTTTGGGAACAAACCTGCCTTCTTCTTGCTGATGGTGGTGGGGGAACAGCCAAGGAAACTTAAATTTGCCACTTAAAGGAGACACACAGGGGCGCCTGGGTAGCGCAGTCGTTAAAGCGTCTGCCTTCGGCTCAGGGCGTGATCCCGGCGTACCGGGATCGAGTCCCACATCGGGCTCCTCCGCTATGAGCCTGCTTCTTCCTCTCCCACTCCCCCTGCTGTGTTCCCTCTCTCGCTGGCTGTCTCTCTGTTAAATAAATAAATAAATAAATAAAAAATAAAGGAGACACACAAATGTCTCCTTTGAGTGAATTATCTACATCAGTCTTGTGGATTTCTCTCTTTGCCTCTTCTCTGTCGAGATGATGTCTAGATACAGAAGGAAGCTTTCGGGGCACCTGGGTGGCTCAGTTGGTGAAGATCTACCTTTGGCTCAGGTTATGATCCCAGGGTCCTGGGATTGAGTCCCACATCAGGCTCTCGCTCTCTCTCTCTAGTTCTCTCTCTCTCAAGTAAATTAAAAAAAAAATCTAGCTCAAATATTATAAAAAAGAAAAAAAGAGGGAAGCTTTCAGAGAAAGAAGCGGGACTCCGGTGCTAGTCCCCGTGTGGCCCTCTGGGTTTCTGCACCTCTGTAGGGGTGTCCCTTGTCTCTGTAGTTAGCGGGCATCCGGCTGGTGCTGCTGTGGAAGTCCACCCTGGCCTATGCTCCTGGCCTTTTCCCTTGACATGGTCAAGCACGGTGCATTCCTACCCCATCTCTTGCTCACTCTCCCCTGAAATGCCTTCTATTACAAAGGCAGGGCTTCTCCTGGCCTTCCTGTCTCTCCTCATTCCCCCCTCCCCACTCCCAGCATAGTTCGCTGTCTGTCCTTAGCCTGCCGACTTCCCTGATTTGGGCAGTTCTTGTCCCCATCCTCCTGGAACGTTAAACCTTACACCTTAGTCTTAATGGCCGTGCAGGCTGTGGAGAGAAACCAGCTTCATGATGAGGAGACATATTTTAAAATATTGTCACTAATACACAAACATTTAAATGAAATAGAGTTACTGAAAACTGTAGGAAAGGTAGCCACTAATGAAGCTTCCCATTTTTGGTGCAGCCATCTTATCCTTTCGTATCTGAGTGAGACTTGCTAGAATTAACTACCTTGAGGCTCTTGCTCAGTGGTTCTCATGCCTGGCTGCTGAGGGGAATCTAGTGCCCAAGCCCCAGCTCACAACTAATTAAATTAGAAACTTTGGGCCTGGGACCTGGGCTTCAGAGTGTTTTAAAAGTTCCCAGGTGATTCTCCTATCTCATGACCCTGGGGCCAGGGTTGAGAAGGGCTGCCTGATACCTCAGGCTGGCAGCACTGGCTTCACTTGGGCACTCTGTCAGATGTGAGGGTCTCAAACCCAGAGCTGGCATTTTTACAAGACTCCTAGGTGATCCCTATGAGAAGCACTAATAGTTTGGGGGATCATCCTTGGAGGAGTGAGGACTCAGCATTAGCTCTAGGGCCTTCAGGCTCTCCGTAGGACAAACCAAACCCTGTCCCATCTCCCTTTGCTTGTTACCTCAATATTGTGTCAAAAGTGAAATCAAGTCAAAATGCATCATGTGTAGCCTCGATGATGTGAACAGTCTAACGCACAGAAGAGCATGCCAGGCCCATTTACTTGGCATTGATGGCCATGGTTTGCCAGTAAGATGAACACATGCTGTGAGCCCATGTTTTTCACTGAGGTTTGGTTGGCCGTTTGCTTGTTTGCGCCCCAGGTGCCAGAACTGCCTCCCTCTGGACCTCCCCTCTCTCAGTTTTCTGGAGCAGCCTGTTTGCAGAAGGTGAACCTGTACACACCGAGGTGGGGAGAGGGGAGGGTTAAGGAAAAATGCATGACCTTGGGGGCAACAGACCTGGGTCCAAATTCCAGCTTTCCTCTGTGACTTTGGGCAGAACAGAGAGTCCCACTGAACTTTCTTTTACTTGTCAGTACTTGGGAATAATATGGTCTTCCGAAAACTAAGTTTGAGGTAACAAATTAACAAAGGTTGTTTTTCTCATGAACTAGCAACAGCAAGGGCACCCATCTGCTGTCCTTCCATTAGCAGGAGTTCAAAGGTATTAATAAGGGAGGTAAGTTTTTTTTTTTTTTAAGGTTTATTTATTTATTAGAGAGAGAGAAAGTGGGGGTAGGGGCAGAGGGAGAGAATCTTCAAGGAAACTCCCCGCTGAGTGTAGAGCCCCACTCGGGGCTCAATGCCACAGCCCATGAGATCACGACCTGGGTCAAAACCAAGAGCCGGGCACTCAACCGACTGAGCCACTCAGGCGGCCCAGGAAAAGTTTTGTAGAGTAAAAAGAGGAAACACGAAGGCAACATCTAACTGGCAGGTGTTCTATTAAAGTGGGATTTCTTGAGAGCAGGAGAGACTTTCTGGTTACTCTTTAGGTACCTTTGACAGTAGTAGTTGGCTGCAAGGGACAAGTCAGCAGTTCAGGGACATTTCAAAAGAGGAAGGATTGTTTAGTGTTGGGGTGGAAGGTTTTCTGTGGCCAGCCATCTCCTGGAAGAAATGGGGATTGATGGGGTGCTTTTTAAGGGTCATGATCTTCATGAGAATCTGATTGCCGTGGCAGTTTTTCCTCACAGAATTGCAGAGAGGAAATTATTTGCATCTCATATCTGGACATCGTAGGCAAACAATATGAAAATCCATCTTCCCACATTTGTCTCCTAGGAACAGTTTGGATCCACTTTGTTGTTTCACATTCACAAATCTGTCTTTATTCTTTTTACCGAGAGCACAGAGGCTTCCCTCTGGGGTTCAGGGTCAGATGTTTGACCCTGGGGTTCCTCTTCTCTGTCCACAGTTGAAAAAATGATGTTTTAAGATATTTTTTAAAAACCGATTTCCCTTCAAACGAAAACAAAGAAGTATGAAGTGAAACTCACCTAATGGCAACAAAGCAGCATTAAAAAAAAATCTGGGGTATTAAATCACCATCCTTTTCGGTGTTAAATTACACGTCATCCAAGTTATATAAATTACCCCAAAGATAGATGAGCCACTTCTGCCTTTCTAACTACTAGTAGCTATCCCTGCTGTTATGAAAGCAGCAAATTGCCTTTTGATGGAAATTGTGTGGGACTACCTGTCTTCAACTTATCCACTTAATCGACATTGCTGGCTAAGAACTGGAAGAGAGTTTGAGAACATCACAGATAGGAAATACTCTAAAATAGGCTGCAAGGGCAAGTGGAACGCCACATACTTGCCTGTTTCCCAAACCTCTTGTCTTCCTGTGTCTTCTGGGACAACCAGTCTTTTACACAGTGACATTTGCCCTCGCTTATCACCACTTTAAAGACAAAACAATCTCCTGAGTCTATTCATTTACAGATATTGATGTTGACCCTGAGGAAATCTCCCCAAACAATTTAGTTACTTCCCTTCCCAATCTGGGCGCCAGCATCCCCCCCACCCCACCATCCTTTACCAGTGCTGATTACTAGGGTAAGAATTTGGGATTGGATGGGAGGGAAAGGGGTTTCTAAAAGTAGGAAGAAGGAACACCCATATTCCCAAGTAATGAGGACTTTTGCAAAACTCTAGGATGCCTGGGGCAAGGGTAAGTGACTTATGTTCATAGTTTGGGGGAGGAGAAATGGATCAGAAAACAAGTACTTGTATGGGTCAAGGGCAGGGAAGGAACATGTAGGGACCAGCCTGGGAAAAAGGCCACCGTGGAGTAAGTAATTGTCCTCAATATATAAGCAGATCTGTCCATGACCCACCTTGGTGCTGGTTCATATTCAGTGACACACACTGCAGCCATCATGAAGTCATGAACAGTAACTCAAACCTTTACTCATTCTCCAGAGGAAGTATATTCTTAATGTAGCACATTGGCCCTCTCTCCCTCTCTCTCAGCCACTCTCAAGTAATCCTACACACGATGTAGCTAATCCCCGAAACTCCCTTTTCTACTCCCCGATTCTTAGGCCCAGACTTCCTAAACTTGTACTTTTATTTTTTTCCACATTACCAATTTTGCTTGTGTTTAAAGTGATTACCAGGGGTGCCTGGGTGGCTCAGTCGTTAAGTGTCTGCCTTTGGCTCAGGGCGTGATCCTGGCATTCTGGGATCGAGCCCCACTTCGGGCTCCTCTGCTGGGAGCCTGCTTCTTCCTCTCCCATTCTCCCTGCTGTGTTCCCTCTCTCTCTGGCTGTCTTTCTCTCTGTCAAATGAATAAATAAAATCATAAAAAAAAAAGTGATTACCAATCACTTTAAATTTGTTTTTCTTTTTTCTTTTGCTATTTAATTTTTTTTCTTCCCTTTTCCTTTGCAATGTGAATCTTCTACACATCTTCCCCTACTCGTGACCCCAGTGTGTACAAAAAGTGGGAGGGGAGTTGGAGAGAGACAGGAGGATGTCTGGCTGTCCACACCAGACTTTCTTGTAATTGAAGGGAAGAGGAGGGAGGGAGGAAAAGGCTGCGAATCTTCAGACACTCCTAATCTTTGTTCCTGCCTCCTCATGTTGAGAGGAAGAGGAAGATGTATGAATCAATCTTAGAGAAACTGTGGGGCCCAAAAGGAGGCAAGAGAGGAAAGCCAAAGGTGTAAAAGCTGAGACCCATTGCCTCTTTCCACTGGGCTGATTCCTGGAGGAAGGATTCTTCCGGAGGCAGGATGCGAGAGGCTGTCCTCCTAAACAGGGATGTCCTTGAATGTTAGGAAGCAAGGTCACTGATTTCCTGGTGACCAAGGACTCTTCAAGAAATAGCTCTGATCTGACTCACAAGTAAAAGGGAGGGCAGGGGAGAAGGGCAGGGCAGCCTGAAGTTTGGGGCTGTGGGCAATACTGTATAACCTGGGGGTAAAGCAGGGCTTAGAAGAAGCTTTGAGCCCTGTCGTGCTAACTGGGGAAGGAGGGACTCTGCGCTCATAGTTTACTTTTCCCATAATTTGTTCGTGATCTGGGATACTTCCTCCTTCTCCAACTTATCGAAGGGCATGTAGCTACTATTCCCAGGGTGGTGCCCTCAACCCTTCTTGAGGGGGCTTAAATTAGGGTCTTGGCGCTTTAGAAAGTGAGTATGGTGAGGAGATGTTATATTTATTTTAATTTGATTCTGCAGCAGTGCTTGAGAATCCCTCCCTCTCCCTCCCTCCCTCCTTCCCTCCTTTCCTTTCCTTTCCTTTCCTTTCCTTTCCTTTCCTTTCCTTTCCTTTCCTTTCTTCCTTCCTTCCTTCCTTCCTTCCTTCCTTCCTTCCTTCCTTCCTTCCTTCCTCAGTCATTACTTGAGTATCTGTGATGTGCTGGGCACTATGCTGGTCTAATGCCATGTACTAGATGGGAAAACTGAGCCTCAGAGACACCTAGCAGCTGACCAATTAGACACAAGCAGAATGAGAACTATCAGGTCTCCAAATCCTGAGTCAGGACCCTTGGTATCACATCCCAAGGTCTGCCTTTATAAAGCCAAATTTTCAACTTTTAGTCATTTGCATCTTTTCTCTCTTCTATGAGCTAGCCCAGTAACTTTCCATTCCTAAACTCAGTGGACCTTCCCAAGATAGGAGCTATTGAAAATCTCTTCTTTAATTAAAAAGTTTTCCCTAGAATGAGTGTAGCTCTGTGGGCATTTCTTATAACATTAGTCACTGGACAGGCTTAAACAATGCATCTGTGGCATCTCGTAAGCTGTTGCACATAACTTTTGTTTCTGTGCACCACCCCCAGCCAGGGCTGTGCTCAGGACCGTCTGTCCATGCTAACAGCTTCACATTCTGAGCTAGGCAATATCACACTTGTTTGAAACAAATATGAAGTGCACTCGGAGGCTAATAGGATTCCTTGATATAGAGGCAGGAAATGGTTCAGCCAAATAGTAGAAAAACTACAGTAATAATTCCACATTTGGACATCCCAAGGCTCCTTCTGTTAGTGTGTCAGAGACTCTTTTGGGTTTGCAGTCGTGTCTCTTATTTCTTTAGAAAATATGTCCATGAGCTCCTTGAGCCTTTTGATCATAAAGGATTTACATTTTAGTTTTTCTTTTTTGACAGAAAATGAAACAAAACAAGACCAGGACAAAAAAAAAAGAGTAATTTCTCTTTTATAGAAAGGAGGGAAAAAATATTGTTTTGTGCTTAAAGGTGACACATGAAAAAATGGAGCCTCAGCTGTGAGTCTGAATTCTTTCGAATCTGACCTTACTAAATGAAGCACTGGCAGGCTGAGTGGGGGCCGGGGGTGTGTGTGTGCTGCATTCCTCTCCTGTGCTGGGGGAGAGTGTGTGACTATTGCACTGTGAATGAAGAACCTCAGAGATGTGAAACCTGGGGGCCCCACTACACACTAGACCCCTCCCACAGAGGGAGGCATGGGACAGAGAGGGGGACAAAGTCACAGGATACAGTCTTGAGGAGCCAGTGTTTCAAGAGTACCCAGCAGTCAGCCAAGGAGACCTAGGGCTCTGGAGGAAGAGGATTTGTAGTCTAGGAGAGGAGAACTTCTCTCTGGCATGAGTCACTGGCAGTGACTTTCCCCAGTAGAACCAGGCAGCAGAGGGAACCCACCATTTTCCTTCCTTCCTTCCTTCCTTCCTTCCTTCCTTCCTTCCTTCCTTCCTTCCTTCCTTCCTTCCTTCCTTCCTCCACCAATAAATGCTTAATGACTTCAGTGTTCTGGTGAGCATGTAGATTTAGATAAAGTCCCTAAATTAATTAGCTAAGGTCATACTTTTATTTTCTCCAGAAGAGAGATGGTCATGCAAATGGGAACAGAAGGAGCATTCCTCAGCAGAACACCTCTTGGCCCCTGAGACTGCAGGGGAACACTCTGACTGCAAGGAAATGGTCTGCTGAAGTCTAGATTGATCTGGAAACCTCTCTTTTTGCCACAAAAAGGGTTGAGACCCTTTTTGCCTCATTGTGAAGAATTTGTACTATCAGTCTATATTCTTTCTCCTGGTTCTTATGTGAACTTGGTGTTGGCAAGGCTCCTTCTTCCTCTGGGAGGAGAAAGCAGAGTCAGTGTCCAGAAGTCCCAACCAAATACTACCTCGGCCCCGCGGTATCCCAATGAGTCCAGAACTGGCTTCTCCTGACACTTTTGATGAGTCAGACACTCTAGAGGAGCTCACAGTCAAAACGAAAACCAGGAAAACATGCAAATGTCCAGAATGCCCAATCCCCAGGCCAAGTAATAAAGAGGAGAGATCTCATCCATAGTAGAGACTGTACTCTGAGCCACACTACCGTCAGGCTTCAAACTCACTCTGCCACTTACTGGTATGTGAACTTGGGCAAGTTACTTAAGTAGTCTGTGCTCCATTTTTCTTATTTGTAAAATGGGATTAATATTGGCACCTACCTCATAGAACAGTCCTAAGGATTAAAAGGATTCGATAATGTGAAATGCCATAGTAAATGCTGCCTTTTGGAATTTTGTGTATATCCACTTGTTGTACTACTATAGAACCCTCACTGATTGCCTGAAGCAATAGTATATGAATTTTTGTTTTATCTCTTTTTTCTCTCTGGATCATTTTGTAAAAAGAGTATTATCTGAACAGCAATGCAATGAACCTTAAGAAATAGCAGTCAACAACCATCATGTTCATATCTACACATGGAGGCCAAACTTCCCTGTGCTGCTCCAATCCTTGCAGATAGCCCCTGTACCCATGCAGCTGAATAGGTATGGCCCCCATGGTCCTGCCATGTTGCTCAGGGACTCAGCGAGTACCATCCCCAGTCCTTCTGCCTACAGTTTTGTGCTTCTTTCCCTGGGTTATTTTAAAATATGTTGTTTGCCATTTCCTAGATGTCTAATGAGACGAAAAGGGCTAATTAAACTGAGGACCTTATTGGGGCTTCGTTCCTTGCTCCGTGGATGGCGTCTTGATTTCCCTCTCCATGCCTCCCTCTGCATCTCGGTTCTGCACATCTATGGCCATGGCTGGCTAGCACACTGTTTCCAGTCTTCCCAGGACCTCTTCTCAGAGAAGCTGGGTGTCTTTCTTCCCAAGCTGTGGTCAGATATTCCACCACTCACTCACAGGGTACATTTCTAATATTTAAATAATGTGACTTCGAGATATCAATTGGTTAATCATAAAGAGCTTCCCATTGCATATATGTTTGAGAAGATGGGAAAGGAGATAAGAGCCAGTTCTCAAAATGTTGGTAGCTGAAAATCAGTCATGATGGGAGTATATACATCACGGCACTTGGAAAATGCAGAGCTCTTCCTGCTCCCATTTTCTGGCAATCCTAGTATGTATTACAAATAAGAGAATTTTGAGTCAGAAGCAAACCACAAATATGCTCTCTCAGCTGTCTTCTTGAAAGATTGTCTCACTTCTGTGGAACCCAAGCTTTTCTACCTCCTAAAACAACAAAAAGACCTTGAGATAGTGAGATTTAAACAAAACAAAATAGAATTTTTCTGAGAAAAATACTTACCTTTGTTGCCTTACTAAACAAGCTTTCCAGGAAACTCCATACATATAATTGAGAACAACAGAGGAGTGGAGTCTCCCAGGACCCATGAAGGAGGAGACATTCATTAAAGAACCCAGTGGGAGATAGCTAAATGCCACTGTAATTAAGCAGGTCTACCTGGAGACATTTACCGGCACATTGTTGGTGACAGCCCTTCCCAGAAAGCCTGGGGTAGCTTGAAGGACTCCTGCTCCCAAGCCAGACATCCCTGTTATTCCCTTTCTGTGGGCCAGTGTATTCATATCTTTCTGTTCCCCTTTTACAGTGTCTCATGGAGAGGACAAGCCAGGGGCTGCTTTCTTTAGCAGGTAGCTTCTCATTAACCCATACATCACTCTGCAGACAGGGGACATGGTGCAGAGTAGCCAAGTGGATGTTAGATCCAGTGTTGGGGACCTGGTAAAGGAAATGGAATATTAACCTGACTCAAAGCACCTGCTTTGGCTCATGCTGTGCCAGCCTGTCTACCCAAGTGGGAGATGCCGGTCAAGACCACCATCATAGAGAGTCCCAGACCTGTGGAGACAGCTCTGGAAAGTCTGACTTCACTAACATTAGAATCACCTGTGGCAGTTTAAACCAATTACATCAGAATCTCTGGAAGTGGCACCCAGCCGTGAGGGGTTTTGAAATCTCTCCAAGATTGAGAATAGCTGACTACAGAGTGAAGGCAAATACCCAACACAGAGCCAACTCGTGGTTCTCTTTCTGGGGTGGTACAGTCCTACAGGGGGACATTGGGAAATGGGTGTTTTTGGTTATTACGGCAGCTGGGGCTGCTGCTGGCATTAAGAGGGTGTGGACCAGGGATATTAAAAATCCTCTGCACTTTGTAGGACAGTTCTTCACAATGATAAATACCAAATCTCTGAGGCATGTATGTGCGTGCACATGTATGCCCACATGTGTTGAATGTGGGAGATACTGAGTACGCAGTCCCATCCTTGTGTGGTGAGGAGATAGCCTGGTCTGTTTCAGTTTAAGATACTGTTGAGACAGAATCAAGGTGTAGAGGTTTTCCTTGGAAAATCAATAACCTGATTGCAGAGGTTTCTCCATAGTGACTTGTCTAGAGTGAGAATGCTGGTTTTGTGTGTATGTGTTTAAAGAAAATAGCAGAAATTCTTTACTATTTCCTCTCAGAATCTTCTTGAATATTAATACAAATTAGGGCTTCTAGAGGGCTGAGTGGGGTGGTGGAGGAAGGCGTATTTGTGGAAATGGCACTACCCAGAGTTGACTAAGAAGGCAACAACTCCCTACCTTCTTAATCTGGCAAACTCCACATGGTCCCTTGGTGGCCAAAGCAAAAGGAGATAACATGAACTGGCTATCACCATATTGATTATGAGATACCTATGTGATCTACTATTTTTGGCTGGGAGTCAACTTTGAACCATAAATGTGTTTTGTCCAAATTTCATCAGCCCTTTGCCCTGCCTGCATGGACTTGCTGGTGTTTCTGCAATGTTTCCAACATCTCTCCCTTCTGTACCACCTCACCCTGCATCTCACAGCAGACGTACCTCATCATCACTTGCTGTTGGTCTTCACCACAGCTGGCATACGGCAGCAAGAAGGGTGGAGCATGGATTAGACCAAGAACTGAAGGTTCTCACTAGGCATGTTTCCAGCTCTGCCACATGGGCCATGGTCATAGGGCCCTAGAATTTCAGAGTTCTCACCAGGAAAAGAAACTGATCTTGCTTTAATCACCACTAGTTGGATTTTCAAAAGTATTTATGAGCCACTCTGCCTGAGGTAAAAGAATGCAAAGGTTGCTAAGTGTGGGAGTCTGGTGACATGAGAGCCAGACTAAGGGTTCTCAATCCCAGCTATATTAGAGTCAGCTGAGGAAACTTTTGTAACAATACCAGTGCTGGGTTCCCACTCTAGACCATTTGATTCGGAATTTATGCCAGGGGTTCATGTATTTCTAAGTTCTCCTGTTATAGTCACTCTAGGGTAACCCCTGATCCCCAGAGTTGGTTCACCCAACCTAGAGCTGTTGGTTCTGTTGCTCCGAAGAGGGTATGATGCTCAGCCACAGGTCAGAAGGGGAGGTCTCTTGAAAAAGGGAAGGAGAGGAAAAACAAGGTCAACCGTAAGCTGGAGAGAGGTATACAACTACAGGGAGTCTGTGCTGTAGAGTTGACAAGACTACACACAGACCAGTGGAATGATGTTGCCTATTCTTTCACCCATTCATTCATTTAGTCCAGAATTTTTGGTGAAAATGTATTATGAGCAGGGCATGAGGGATGGGCTGCCAAGATATCTTCGCCTGTTCTTAAGTAGTACAATCTTGGGATGATAGCCATGTATTTAGAAAATAAACAAATAACCCTCAATACACCAAGGAGAGTGATAGCTGATGTGTTTACATTCAGGGGACCCATGCTTAATTCTAGACGGGAAGCTGGGCTTTGGGAGCTTCCAAGAGGAACCAGTGATTTAATAGCTTTCTTATTACTTTTGCAACCTGAACAGAGTGAATCTAGTCACATTCCAACTCTAAGATTCTATTCAGAGTGATAAGGACAGACACCAAAAAAGTTTGAGATGGGTGAGGGCTGTGATTCCCCACAACCTGACTTCCCTGTAACATGGAAGTGAGACTAAGACCAAATTCAACCATGTGTACAATTATTTATGAAACAAACACATATCAGGTAGCACTCATCCAACAGCTAACTGCCCATTCTGTAAGGTCAGTAAAGTCCCATATAATTGTGGGTTTATTTCTGGATTTTCTCTCAGAAAACCAGAATCCTCTTGCTTTAGTCTGTTCAGGCTGCTTTAACAAAATACCAAACCTGGGTGGCATACACACGACAGGAATTTATATCGTAGAGTTCTGGAGGCTGAAGTCCAAGACCAGGTTGCCAGCGTGGTCAGGGTCTGGTAAAGGTCCTCCTCCAGACTGCAGACTGCTGACTTCTCACTGTGTCCTCACGTGGCGGAAGGGCTGAAGGAACTCTGTGAGGTCTCTTTTATAAGAACACTAATCCCATTCATGAGGGCTCCATTCTCATGACCATACCTCCTAATACTGTCACACTGACATTGGGATTTTAACATATGAATTTTGTTGGAACACAAACATTCAGACTGTAGGACCTCATAGTCAATGGCTGGACACAGGACCATTTAGGGATCACAACTCAGGCACCATTCTTAAGGATGCAGGCAACAGCATAACTAGACTCTTGTACCTTTTTCAAGCAACAGAAGGATATGTCTCTAAAGCAATTCAGCCAATCCGTATATTTTAGTTTTAATTTAAATTCAATTAATTAACATATAGTGTATTATTAGTTTCAGAGGTAGAGTTCAGTGATTCATCAGTCTTATATAATACGCAGTGCTTATTACATCATGTGCCCTCCTTAATGTCCATCACCCAGTTACCCACCCCCCACCCCTCACCCCTCCAGCAACCCTCAATTTGTTTTCTATGCTTAAAAGTCTCTAATGGCTTGTCTCCCTCTCTGATTTCCTCTTGTTTTATTTTTTATTTTTTTATTTTTTTGAGAGGAATCCATATATTTTAAATACTTTTAATTTTTACCAATGAAAGCCCATTTCTAACATTTATCATGCTAATTAAGTCACTGTTTTCATAATAAAAGCCTATTTCTGACATCACTTTGCTAATTAACAAAACTTTGGAGATAAATTGCTATTTGGACTGCTGAAGCATGGGCTGTAGTCTCCTCTGGAGTGTGGCATTACTGGTATATGGCTAGCTGGCCACCTTGGGAATATAGGTCCTCTGTTAAGGCAGTTGACTGCTCTCAGAGTCAGAGCTTAAACTAGTTAGCACTTCCATAATGTTCCACTATTTATGCTGCGAAGTATTTTAGAATGACTCCATGAGGAATACTGGTACCCTTTGTTGAATATTTTATGCTCGAGTTGTCTGTTTAGTATTGGTCTCCATCTCTGTCCCCATGTTTCTGGAAATTAACACCCGTTCCACCATGATGATATGACCTTACCCTCTCCAGATTTAGCTAATTGGCCCAGTGATGAATATGGCCCAAATGTGGCCAATTGGCCTCTCGTCTCAGGAAATTGGGAATTGAGACACAAGGAGAGGTGGCTAAATTTTGGCTAGCTGGGCCCATTTGATGGGAGCCTGGGAACGGAGGGGTGTTTCCTGCCTTGTGTGTTGCACAGGAGAACAGAAGTGGCAAGTCTGGAATGAGAGAGAGAACAAAACACAGAAAAAGCAGAAAAAGACAAATAGAGAAGGAGGGCTCTCAGGTTTCCCAAAGCCATTGATTCCTGGTTTTGGTAGCCATGAAAATATGTTCCCCAGATCTCCTGCTGTGGGGAGCAAAATTGGCCGATAGCTCCAGCTGTTTCCCCTCTGGATGTACCACCATGTTAGTATCAAAGCCCCCCTCCCACAGGCTGCCCCCTGATAATGACTGTGCACTGCAGGACTGAAACACAGGCTATTCCTGCAAGACCCGAGACTCCTTAGCCTGGAAACTTTGGTCTAAAGACTTGACCTACCCAAGACATTCTTGGAACTGCACTGCAGTCCAAGGCTCTTCCTGCCCAATTGTGTTTCCTTCCTCCTCTCCTACATATGTGCCAGGCATGCATTATGGTCCAGAGGCCCTTCCTGTTTTCTGCAGCTCCCTTCCCTACTCCTCTTATGGGCACTTCCTCCATTAAACTCTTATACAGCTAATCTCATGTTTGTAACTGCTTCTCAGAGGAACTGAACTAACATACTGGTTCTAATCTCTTCCTGATGCCTAATTATATTCCTCCTCTTGTATTTCTAAGCTCCATAGGTATATTTTCTCACTTAATTCACTTGAATTAACCCTGAGAGGTATGTATTATTATCACCATTTTTCCAGATGAGGAATAAATGTCTGAGATTGAGAAATTTGTCCAGGATCATACAGTGGCTCACACAGTCTTGAGAGTGGAAAGGTCAGAATTTGAACCCAGAACTTTCAGACTCCAAAGCTCATATATGACTAAGCCACTTAATTCTGCTGGATGCTACATGCTGAGTTAGTTCAAAAGTTAAAACTATCCAACTTGATATTTAAATTTTGTTTCCTAAACCAAACAAATTAAGTCCCCTACCCCATATATTTGTATTTCTTGGGATATTTTCCTGGACTCAGATAGCTCATTGTTCTTCCTTCTTGGCTTTCCCCCCACCCCCCTAAATCTTTCTTTCTCTTTTTTAAGTTTTTAATCCCTATCACCTATTTCACCCATACCCTCACCCACTTCCCTTCTGGTAACCATCAGTTTGTTCTCTGTGATTAAGAGTCTATTTCTTGGGTTGTCTTTCTCTCTCCTTTTTTCTCTTTGCTCATTTGTTTTGTTTCTTAAATTCCACAAGTGAGTGAAATCATATAGGGTTTGTCTTTCTCTGACTGATTTATTTCACTTAGGATTATACTCTCTAGGTTCAACCATGTCATTGCAAATGGCAAGATTTCATTCATTTTTATGGATGAGTAATATTTCATTTCATTTTATTTTTTATAAAATAAATTTATTTTATTTTTTGAGTAATATTTCATTTTATATATATACTACATCCTCTTTATCTGTTCATCAATCAGTGTACACTTGGGCTTCTTCCATATATTGGTTACTGTAAATAATGCTGCTATAAAGTATAAACATTGGTTTATACTTTGAATTAGTGCTTTTGTATTCTTTGTATAAATACCCAGTAGTGTAATTGCTGGATCATAGGGTAGTTTTATTTTTAACTTTCTGAGGAAACTCCATACTGTTTTCCACAAGTGGCTGCCCCAGTTGGCATTACCACCAACAGTGCATGAGGGTTCCTTTTTCTCCACATCTTTACCAACACCTATTGTTTCTTGTGTTGTTGATTTTAGCCATTCTAATAGGTGTCAGTGATAGCTCATTGTAGTTTTGATTTGCATTTCCCTGATGATAAGCTACGATGAGCATCTTTTCATGTGTCTGTTGGCCATCTCTATGTCCTTCTTGGAGAAATGTCTGTTCATATCTTCTGCCCATTTTTAAATTAGGTTATTCATTTTTTGGGTGTTGAGTTTCACAAGTTCTTTATATATTTTGGATACTAACCCTTTATCTGATATGTCATTTGCAAACATCTTTTCCCATTCTGTAGGTTGCCTTTTAGTTTTGTTGATTGTTTCCTTTGCTGTGCAGAAGTGATGTGGTCCCAATAATTTATTTTTTTATTTTCTTTCCCTTGCCTCAGGAGATATATCTAAATAGAAGTTGCTATGGCTTATGTTGGGAAATTATTACTTGTGCTCTTTTCTAGGACTTTTATGGTTTCAGGTCTTACATTTAGATATGTAATCCATTTTGAATTTATTTTTGTGTATGGTGTAAGAAGGTGGTCCAGTTTCATTCTTTTGCATGTGGCTGTCCAGTTTTCCCAATACCATTTGTTGAAGAGACCGTCTTTTTCCTTTTGGATATTCTTTCTTCCTTTGTTGAAGATTAATTGACCATATAATTGTGGGTTTATTTCTGGATTTTCTATTCTGTTCTATGTGTCTGTTTTTGTGCCATATTGTCTTGATGACTACAGCTTTCTAATATAGCTTGAAGTCCAGAATTGTGATGCCAGCTTTGCTTTACTTTTTCAAAGTTGCTTTGGCTATTCGGGGTCTTTTGTGATTCCATACAAATTTTAGGATTGTTTGTTCTAGTTCTGTGAAAAATGCTGTTGGTATTTTGATAGGGATTGCAATAAATGTGTAAATAGCTTTGGATAATACAGACATCTTGACAATATTTGTTTTTCCAATCCATGAGCATGGAATGTCTTTCCATTACTTTGTGTCATCTTCAATTTCTTTCATCAGCATTTTATAGTTTTCAGGGTACAGATCTTTCACCTCTTTAGTTAGGTTTATTCCTAGGTATCTTATTATTTTTTGTACAATTATAAATGGGGTTGATGCCTTAATTTCTCTTTCTGCTGCTTCATTATTTGTATATAGAAATACAACAGATTTCTGTACATTGATTTTGTATCCTGCAACTTTACTGAATCAGTTCTAGCAGTTTTTTTGGTGGTCTCTTGGGTTTTCTGTATATGGTATTATGTCATCTGCAAATAGTGCAAGTTTGACTTCTTCCTTACCAGTTTAGATACCTTTTATTTTATTTTATTTTTGTTGTCTGATTGCTGTGGTTAGGAATTCCAGTACTATGTTGAATAAAAATGGTGAAAATGGACATCCTTGTCTTGCTCCTGACCTTAGGGGGCAAGCTTCTGGTTTTTCCCCATTGAGTATGATGATGTTAGCTGTGGGTTTTTCATATATGACCTTTATCGTGTTGAGGTATGTTCCCTCTAAACCTACTTTGTTGATGGTTTTTGTCATGAATAGATATTGTACTTTGTTAAATGCTTTTTCTACATCTGTCGACATGATAGTATGGTTCTTATCCTTTCTTTTATTAACGTGATGTATCATGTTGATTGATTGTGAATATTGAATAACCTGGGTTATTCCTTCTAACCCAGGAATAAATCCTACTTGATTGTGGTGAATGAGGTTTTTTTCATGTATTGTTTGATTGGGTTTGCTAGTAATTTGTTGAGAATTTTTGCATCTATGTTCATCAGAGAGTTGGCATGTAGTTCTCTCTCTCTCTCTCTCTCTCTCTCTTTTTTTTTTTTTGTCATGTCTCATCTGGTTTTGGTATCAGGGTAATGTTGGCCTCAGAATGAATTTGGAAGTTTTCCTTCCTTTTCTATTTTTTGGAATAGTTTGAGAAGAACAGGTATTAACTTTTCCTTAAATGTTTGGTAGAATTTGCCTGTGAAGCTGTCTGGTCCTGGACTTTTGTTTGTTGGGAGTTTTTTGATTATTGATTCAATTTCTTTACTGGTTATTGGTCTGTTCAAATTTTACATTTCTTCCTGTTTCAATTTTGTTAGGTTATATGTTTCTAGGAATTTATCCATTTCTTCCGGTTTGTCCAATTCATTGGCATATAGTTTTTCATAATATTCTGTTATAATTGTATTTCTGTGGTGTTGGTTGTTATTTCCCCTCTCTCGTTTGTGATTTTATTTATTTGGGTCTTTTTCCTTCTATCTTGATATGTCTGGCTGGAGGTTTATCAGTTTTATTGATTTTTTCAAAGAATCAGTTGCTGGTTTCATTGATCTGTTCTATTAGTTTCTATATAATTTATTTCTGCTCTAATTTTTATTATATCTTTCCTTCTGCTAGTTTTAGATTTTGTTTGTTGCTCTTTTTCTAGCTCCTTTAGATGTAAGGTTAGATTGTTTATTTGAGATTTTTCTTGCTTCTTGAGGTATATTGCTCAAACTTCCTTCCTAGAACTGCTCTTGCTGAGTCCCAAAGATTTTGAGCCATTGTGTTTTCATTTTCATTTGTTTTAAGTAATTTTTTATTTCTTCTTCTTTTTTTTTTTTAAAGATTTTATTTATTTATTCGACAGAGAGAGAGACAGCCAGCGAGAGAGGGAACACAAGCAGGGGGAGTGGGAGAGGAAGAAGCAGGCTCATAGCGGAGGAGCCTGATGTGGGGCTCGATCCCATAACGCCGGGATCACGCCCTGAGCTGAAGGCAGAGGCTTAACCGCTGTGCCACCCAGGTGCCCCAAGAGTATTTCTTCTTTTATTTCCTGGTTGACCCACTCATTGTTTAGTATCATGTTATTTAAGCTGCATGCATTTATGAGATTTTCAGATTTTTTTCTTGTGGTTGACTTCCAGTTTCATAGCACTGTGGTCAGAAAAGATGCGTGGTAAAACTATAGTCTTTTTGGGGGCGCCTGGGTGGCACAGCGGTTAAAGTGTCTGCCTTCGGCTCAGGGCGTGATCCTGGCGTTATGGGATCGAGCCCCACATCAGGCTCCTCCGCTATGAGCCTGCTTCTTCCTCTCCCACTCCCCCTGCTTGTGTTCCCTCTCTCGCTGGCTGTCTCTATCTCTGTCGAATAAATAAATAAAATCTTTAAAAAAAAATAAATAAAACTATAGTCTTTTTGAATTTGTTGAGGCTTGTTTTGTGGCCTAATGTATGATCTGTTCTGGAGAATGTTCCATGTGCACTTGAAAAGAATGTGTATTCTGCTGTTTTAGGATAGAATGTCCTACGTGTAACTAGGTGTTAAATCCATCTGGTCCAGTGTGTCACTCAAAGCCATTGTTTCTTTGTTGATTTTTTGTTTAGATGATCTGTCCATTGATGTAAGTGGGGTGTTAAAGTCCCCTGCTATTATTTTATTACCATCATTATTTCCTTATGGTTGTTATTAGCTTCTTTTTGTATTTGGGTACATAAATATTTAGAATTGTTTTATCTTTTTGAATTGTCCCCTTCATGATAACCTAGCATTCTTCTTTGTCTCTTCTTACAGTCTTTGTTTTAAAGTCCATTTTGTCTGATATAAATATTGCTACTCCAGCTATCTTTTTTTTTTTTTTAAAGATTTTATTTATTTGACAGAGATAGAGACAGCCAGCGAGAGAGGGAACACAAGCAGGGGGAGTGGGAGTGGAAGAAGCAGGCTCATAGCGGAGAAGCCTGATGTGGGGCTCGATCCCACAACGCCGGGATCATGCCCTCAGCCGAAGGCAGATGCTTAATGAATGCGCCACCCAGGTGCCCCACTCCAGCTATCTTTTGACATCCATTTGCGTGAGAGATGTTTCTCCATTCCCTCACTTTCAATCTGTAGGTGTCTTTAAGTCTACAATGAGTCTCTTTTAGGCACCATATAGATGGGTCTTATTTTTTTTTTTTATCCTTAATGTCACCCTATGTCTTTTGATTGGAGTGTTTAGTACATTTATATTCCAAGTATTTATTGATAGATATATATTTATTGTCATTTTATTACTTGTTTTGTGGCTGTTTCTGAAGATTTTCCCTGATCCTTGTCTTTCTCTCTTTCATGGTTTTCTGTTTTTCTTTAGTGATATATTTGGATTTCTTTCTCTTTATTCTTTGTATATATAACCTCTTCTGCATATAACAAATATTATGTTGATAGTCATTTGCGTTCAATCCCATCCTTTACTCCTTTCCTCCTCATGTTTTTACTATATGGTGTCATATTTTACATCCTTATTTTGTGAGTTCCTTGACTGATTTTCTAGAGAAATATTAATTTCTACTGCTTTTGTGTTTCCTACATTCATACTGTCATTTTTGGTCGTTTCTTGCTACTCAGCAAATGCCCTTTAGAATTTCTTGCAGGGCTGGTTTAGTGTTTGTGAACTCCTTTTTGTTTGTTTGGGAAACTCTTTATCTCTCCTTCTATTCTGAGTGATAGCCTTGCTGGATAGAATGCTTTTGGCTGTAGGGTTTTTCTATTCAGCGCTTTGAATTATCATGTCACTCCTTTCTGGCTTGGAAAGTTTCTGCTGAAAAATTCACTGATAGCCTCATGGGGTTTCCTTTATATGTAACTATCTTCTTTTGTCCTGATCCTTTTAATAATATTTTTTCTTTATCACTATATTTTGCCATTTTAATTTGCCATTTAATTGTCTTGGTGTGGATCTGCTTTTGTTGATTTTGTTGGGGGGTTCTCTGTGCCTTCTGGATCTGGATATCTGTTTCCTTCCCCAGATAAGGGAAGTTTCAGCTATTATTTCTTCAAATAAATCCTCTGTACCCTTTTCTCTCTTCTTCTTCTGGGACTCCTATAATATAAACATCATTATGTTTGGTGGAGTCACTGAGTTCCCTGGGTCTATTCTTGTTTTGCATAATTCCTTTTTTTCCTCTTGCTCAGCTTGATTACATTCCATTACTCTGTCTTCTAGGTCATTAATTTGTTCCTCTGCTTCTTCCAGCCTGCTGTTCATTCTATCAAGTATGTTTCTCATTTCATTTATTGACCCCTTTTTCTCTGCTATATTATTCCTTATTACCATGTTAATGATTTCACCGACGTCCTCCACTCTTTTCTCTAGTAAGTATCTTTATGATTGTTGCTTTAAATTTTCCATCAGGCATGTAACTTATATCTGTTTTGCCTAGATCTCTGGTCATGGTCTTGTTCCGTTCTTTTATTTGGGACATATTCCTCTGTCTTCTCATTTTGTCTTAGTCTCTGTACCTGTTTTTCTGTGTTAGAAAGTTCAGCTATGTCTCCTGTTCTTGAAGGTAATAGCTTTATGAAGAAGAGGTCTTACAGTGCTCTGCAGTATTGTGTCCCCTGTTCCCCAAAGCCTAGCACTTCTGGGAGTATCTCCAATGTGTGCTACATGCACTTGGCTATTGTGCCCTGGCCACTATATCTTTTACGAGAGTTGTCTGCAGAGGTTCTCTTTGCCTGTTGTGGGCAGTGTTTGGTCTCTGGCCTGAATGTGGTGAGTTTTAACTAAGTGTGCTCTGGTCTGCTTGTGAAATGTGACCTGTTGCTGCTGCCACTGATACTAAGGCTTTGCAAAACTCTCAGGTCAGGAGATGCAGTTTTGGCAGGGATTTGGTTGGTCTTCTGGGGAAGAGTGTCTGTGGTGTTGGGACTGAGGCAAGTGTGACTGGGAAAGGCAGTTCTTCTGGAGTGTGGGGGTTGGGGCTTTGTGTAAGTAAGGTAGGTAGCAAATGTGGGCACTGGACTGGTTCCTGTTCCTGCAGGTAGCACTGTGTTTATGCTGAGGGGTGGGAAAATGGTGGGAAATGGTGCCTGTCAGTTCCTTTCTTCCCTGAGGGGTCTCTCCATGAATGCTGTCTCTCTGCAATACACTCTGAGATGAGCAACTAACCTCCCCACTGTGTGCCCCAGATGCTCTTCAGATCACTATTTTCACATTGCCTATAAATGGATTTTGCCTGATTTCTCTCCAAGAGAAACCCCAATGTCCTCTGAGCTCTCCCAGAGCCAAGCACACTGACCTTTAAAACTCCAGGCTGGTGGCAAGAGCTCATGAAATTCAAGCCCTCCTTTCTAAGCCAATTGCTATAGGAATTCATTTTCCCAGTGTACTCCCCTATGTGTTAGTCTGTCTTTCACCCTGCTCTATGACCGCAGCACCCACCTCCACTGGCCCGCCACCACAGTGGCCAAGATCTGTTTCTCTCCCAAACTGCATTCGTGTACTTCCTACCTTCTTCAATGTGGTCTCTTCTTTATCTTTAGTTGTGGCATTTGTTCTGCCAGTCTTCAGATTGATTTCTGGGGTATTTATGATGATTTGATAGTTATCTAGTTTTATTCATGGGATGGGGTGAGTCTAGGGTCTTTCTACTCCATTGCCATCTTCCCCCTCTTCTCCTCCTTCCTGACTCTTAATCGACATTGAAATATTCCCTAATCTATTTAAACTCTGCACTTAAAACAGGTGCCATTTGAAGGTACAAGATAATGATCTTTATTCCTATTGCAAGTAAGAAAAGTAATGCTTCAGATTTAATGGCTACCATCTCTCTGCTTTTTCTACAAATAGGCCTCATCTACATTGGTGTCAAAGTTAAAGGAGGCAGAGCAAATTATACCTTGTGAGAGGACAGACATGGTACAAAATGCAAAAGGAATTACAAAGAAGCTTTTATGTGTTCTGCAATTCTTTGAGTCAAGAGAGATTTGGTGGCTCTCTCTACAATATTTAAAAATAGAAATTAAAAAAAAACCAGAATCCAAGTAAATAGTTTGACATATTACCAAGAAATGCTATATTTTTGAACCACTGAAGCAAGATTTTCACTCCCTTTAAATAGCTTGAATTGGGTGATAGAAAGTACGAAACCCCAACTGGGAACAAAGTACAGAATTAATACAACTATGAAATAGAAAACAGTCAAGCTAGAGCTGTCCCTTTCTTGGGAGAATGGTCCCAGGTCAAATATAAGCTGCCTGTGTGAGACATAATGCTCCTCCTCATATCCTGCTTCTTAGTACACTGCCAAGAACTAACTGGCATGGGGGAAGGAAGACTGGTCTTGCTCAACCTGGGGACTGGCTGTATGGTGCGTTTTGTGTTCTAGAGCTCTCCATGGGATCAGAATGAAGCCAAACTGCCACTAAGATCATGTACTTGCTTAGCTCTTTTCTCTGCCTTGTCTTGCTTATTTCATTTCCCATTGGAAAGTCCTCCCCCAATACATCTCACCTACAAGAATCCTTGTCTTAGGCTCTGCTTCTAGAGAGCCTACTTGAAGATAGTGACTTATAGGAGTTTTATTTTGGAAGAACTAGAATGCAGGCTAGCATCCTAGATACTTTCTTGGACTCTTGGCAATGTTAGAGAATAAGTTTGTGGATGGTGGAAGAGCTTAAGGGAAAGGGGAGAGAGAACAAGAATGGATGGTGGAGAGTGAGAAAGATAGTGAAAAAAAATCCTGACTGATTAAATCTTCCTACTGTAGCAGATCTGATTCCTTAGGACCTGAATCTGGTGGCATAAACATGAATGCCACTTTTCCAACATGTCCTCAAACTGGAAGATGAGGTATTTTGAGGATGTTGCAACAAATACTCTTGGATCTTGGGTCTACCTTTCCTGTGCTTCCTCATTTGGCTTTATTTTCCAACACCAAAAAGATTTCCCTGAACTTACTTCCAGTCGGATTCAGTGGGGGCTTTCAACTACTTAATGGAGGTTTAGTATCCCTCTAGCTAGCAGCTGGCATTGATTATTCTTCCACAACACAATTAGAGTGCTGGCACCACTGCAGAGCATGGCATCTGTAAGAGGATTTGCTGTAACCACTAAAGGTGGTTCCGGGATTAGTCACTTCTTTTTTCAGAACAGTCAGAGAGCCATCACTTAACAAGGACCTGTTCTGAGCTCACAGACGTTCTTCAGGTAGCAGTAGAATGATTCAAAGATTTGGTCTCTGTGGTCAGCTTCCCCTTACAGGGTTTGTAATGACTAAGTGAAATGATACTTTTAGAGCACTTAACTGAAGGTTGGCATGAGGTGTTGTGCATGTTAAGTGTCACTCATCATGATGATGGTTCTTGAACCTCTTCAGCATTGATTCCATGAGCCCTGTCATGTTGCCTCTTCTTTTGCTCTGTCTGTCTAACTCTTGGTGCTTTGGGGTCTCAGATTAATGCCTCTTCCTGAGGGTGATCCAGACTCTGTCTGTGCACTCCCAAACTCTTTGATCTTAGTTCTTATGTGATTGACTTCATACAGCCCCTTTTCAGCTTCTGGTTCCATTTACTTGGTGATACCTCTCCTCCCCCTGAGTTTCTGCCTCTGACAACTTGTGCCTGGCCTTCCTATTCAACAATTCTTGCCCTTCAGGTTTTGACAATTACCATGATCGTGGGTGAGAAAACTTCCTCCCCATTAATGTAGCTCAGGAATTATGCAGAACCTTATCAGCTGTAGTGTACAAGTTTTCCCACCCCCTGAGTTGAAAGGAATGCAACTACCTCCTGCTTTAGGCATGGAAAATCAAGGACTTGGGAAAAAAGAGTACTGCCACATCCTCCTAATCCCACAGTTGAAGTACTCCTTACCCCAACTTCAACCAAGAGAGGGTCTGTATTATCAATGATATGTACATTAGAAACTTGTGTTTAATGTTAATGTAGTTGGACTTAATTGCTATTTTTTAAGTTCTATTTGATTGGAGAATCATATGCTCTACTAGAAACACCTCATTATCTGGTCATGGCTCTATGTTCTCTATTCCTTTAGTGGCTGAATACATCACTGATGAAGACATGAGGAGAAAACAAAGGGGACAAATTTCTTGAAATTTGTACTTTTCAGAAGTACAACTGGTCATAACAACACGTCAGTGCTTTGTGGCTTCAAGAGATTTGTGTTTGGGGAATGAGAGAGTTGGGTGGTGGTCTCAATTTGACCTTTATGCCTAACACACTGCACTCCACATTCCCAATCTTTGAATTCCTCCAAATTTCCTACCTTAGGGTCCACACCAAGACCTCCTCCCACTCCAGTTCCCCAGCACTGCACTTTGTATGGGATGTGGGGATCTCAACCCAAGACAGCTTTATCTTGAGCACTCAACTTTACCCAAGGAGGAGTTATACTTGGAGCTTAAGACAAATGGAAACTTGAAAGAAAACCAGTAGCTTACTTGTGTTCTTTGGGAAAAAATAATTCAATAATGTTGGGGATAATTTTTGATGTTTTCCTCTCTCTAGTCATTTTTCTTAAACGTGAAGGGCTGGATTCTAGCCTAGACTTCTCCATTTGTTAGCTGTACCATGGACATGGCATAGTATCTAGTTAAGCCTTTGGTTCTGTTTCCTTCAAATGGGCATAGTAACTACCTTGTGGAACCCCTGTGGGGATGAGCATTCCTGGCACATAGGAATGATCTAATAAATGGTAGATATTATCATTACAAACTGCAAGAATTAGTCATAATATCACAGCTAGGGTGGGACCTCTATTATTTAGAAGGTTGAGGTTTGCATGAAAGAAAACAAATATACCAGATGCTGCATTATTTTTCCCATAACTTCCCATTAAGTAAAGGTATTGAGTATGATATGAAATCAATATACAGGCAGAGGAATAAAGATTGCAGATTTAATGTCCAATGGGGCTTTATTCATGTTTACAACAGATATAACTATATTGTTTACCCTTTTTTCTTATAAATCCAGAATTTATTTCTAAATATCCTTTTGAGACAGATGATGAAAAAGGGGAGAGACATTAGCATTGAAGGCAGGGAATAAAGCTTGTTTAACTCTAGGTATATTTAATTTGTGTTTGTGAGTTATTAGTACAATAAACTCTGATTTCATTCATAACCAAGTAGGGCTATTTATGTTTGAATGAAAAGCACATACATTTGCTCACACAAAGCTCTATAGTGAACTAAAAAAAAAAATCACTTTTTATTGTTCAAATAATTCTGCATTAACCAAAGGCTCAAAATGAGGATTCTGAGAATTGTGAGCCTAAACTGGGAATGTCAATGTGTTAGATTGTTCATATTGGCATTATAGGATGGGTTGGGCCTTAACAGAGGTGAACAGGCTCAAGAATATTTTCCAGTGGCTTGTGGATACTGCTCATTTGAGCTTTATTATTTCCATTGGTGATTCTGTAGCATGCAGAAGGATGAATCTCTGGTTTCTTCGCAGTTTCACAGAGAATGAGAGGCAAACAATGCCCAGAGTAGCAGCAGCTGTGTTTGTGGGCACTGTTTCACTTGTAGGCTGGAGAAGCAAACATGAAGTGCCGCATGTGTAGAGCTGACAGGTGCTTTTGGAACTTACCACGTATTGAGGCTTTAGGGGTGTTAAAAAGAGGCCACACAAATTCTGAGTTCCCACTGGCTTAGTGCCTTCTCCACAAGGTCAATTTTCACAGAATAGCCATGACCCATATGTATTTTATATTTGTATGTACTATCAAGGCAAGGAGCACCTATACATAACTCTCTTCCCTCATTTCTATGAAGAAAATTTGTAAATTGGGAAATTCCAAAAAGTTGAAAGAATAAAATTATCTCTTCCATCTCCCCGAAAGATAAACATTGTAACATCATGATATGAATAAATAGCACATGTAATGTACTTTGTATAGTGCCTAGAAGACAGTAAGTTTTTATTTTTTTATTTTTTATTTTTATTTATTTATTTATTTTTGCTTTAATTCAGTTTATTGTAGGTTAATAAAATAAATGCCTCTCAAACCAGGAGTACATTCCAAACTTGTAATGACTTGCCTAGTCATTGCATAGTCAGAAACCTATAGGTTTCTGAGCTTTCTTGCTAAGTTGTTTTTTTCCATAGTTGTTTTTTGTAAACGAATTTAAGACAGTAAGTTTTTAATACATAGCAGCTGAAAATGTTTTGTGTATATGTAAATGTTATGTTTCCCTCTATCACTTTGTTTTCTTCTCATATTTATGTACATGAATTTGTTATTGAATAAGTAAATACTCAACACAGATTCACTGAGCACCAGGAACTTTGAGTGGGCTGAGGAGAGGGGACTTCACATTAGGATGGACAAGACACACTCTTTGCCCTTAATTTGGTCACAGTTCTAGAGGGAAAAATAGATAGGTGATGGGGGTTTTGTGTGATGACCTGGTAAGTGACCTGGTAAGTGCTGTGTGGAGATTGGCAGGGGCTCCTTACCATCACTGAGGGCTGTCTGGAGAAACTGGTGTCCACCCTCAGACCTGGGGAGTGAGCAGGAGCTATTTGGTTAATGGAGTAGAAATGGGAAGACGTTTCCCCAGAGAAAACAGCATATGTTCAGTTCCTGAAACAAGAGCAAGCCTGGCATGCTCATGAGACTAAGTGGAATTCTGTGTGGCCATACAGTAGGCGGTGGCATTGGTTGATATGGTGGGAGGGTTGGAGGGTAGAGTAGAGTAGGGTGAGACTGGGGAGGAGTCAGCTGCAGCAGTGAGCCAGGGCGCTGAGGGAGTGAACGGGCTGCTATTGTGAGGGGCTTCCTAGGAAGTCCAGGGAGAGTTTCAGATTTTATCCTGAGGGGAATGAGGAGCTATTGAAGCAAAAGACTTGATCAGATTTGCGCTTTAAGAAGAATATGCAAAATCAATTAAAAAATAGGTTGCCAAATAATAAAACAATTTAATAGCTTAATTTAAAATTAAACAAAAATAATAAATAAGATAAAGCAATAAAATAATTAGAAAAAGGAGAGCAAAAGAGTCTATTTTGAAATTTTAAACATCTTTTATTTTTTGGATAAGTAGTAATTATAAAATTGTAAAATTTAAAAAACAAATGATACTGAGACCACTGCACACTCAGAAACTGACTTAAAGGCACTTGAAAGTGGCTTTCCATGCAGAATTTACAGCCACAAAAATATTTACTAGAAACAAATAAAAATAGAAAGTAAGTGAACTTTTGTAGGTTAGAAGTTCAACCTGGGTCTCACTGGGCGATGATCAATGTGTTGACAAGAGTTCCTATCTTTCTGCAGTCTCTAAAGGAGAATACATTTCCTTACCCCTTCCAGCTTCCAGGTTTTGCACTGTGATGGTTACTTTTATGTGTCAATTTGGGCCACAGGGTACTCAGATTAAACATTATTTCTGTCAGAGTGTTTCCAGATGTGATTAGCAATTTCATTGGTGAAGTAGACGGCCCTCCCCAGTGTGGGCAAGCATTATCCAATCCACTGAGGGTCGGGTAGAAAAAAAAGGCAGAGGAAAGGAGCATTCCTTTCCCTCCTGCCACCTGCTGAGCCGGGACATGGTCTTCTGCCCTTGGACTGGACTTTACAACAACAGCTCCCTTGATTCTCAGGCCTTTGGATTTAGACTGGAATTAAGCAGTGGCTCTCCTGGGTTGCCAGTTTGTAGACAGCAGATGAGGGATTTCTCAACCTCCATGATCTCATGCCAATTCCTTATAATTCTTTCTGTGCATATCTATGCCTATGTCTGTGTCTATGTCTTTATCTATCTATCTCTCGCTATAATATATGCACATACGTATCTTCTCTCTATGTATCTTGTCTCTTTATATCTTCTGTACATGTATATATATTTTCTGTTTCTCTGGAGAATCCTAATACATCCACATTCCTTGACTAATGGCACCTATCCTCCATCTTCAAAACCAGCAGTCTTGCATTTATCTGTGCCTTTCTAGAGTCACATCTTCCTCTGACCTTCCTCTTTGCTTCCCTTTTCCACTTATAACGACCTTTGTGACTACATTGGGCCCACCTGGATAACCCAGGATATGCTCCCAATCTTAAGGTTAGTTGATTAGCAACCTTAATTCCATGTAAAACTATAATTCTCCATTGTCATATAATGGTCATAGGACCACAGGTGGTGGGAATTAGGACATAGACATATTTGGGGGCAGGGATTCTACCTAGCATAAAGAAGTATTATTTCCCTTTGCCCCATTCTGCCACTTCCTGCCTCCTTCAGGTAATCACTTATATTCTTGTTTATTCTTCCAGTGTTTCTTTATGCAAATATAAATAAAATCAAATATTTTCTTTCTTATGCAAATAGTATATGCACCCTTTCCATGCATTGCTCTTTTTATTTACTTAATAATATATCCTGGTGATCTTTCAAATCCATGTTAGAGAACTTCCTCCTGCATAGTATTCCACTGTTATCAATAAGCCATTGTTTATTTTTTAAATGGCATTTTAAATCAGAGCGGAGAGGTAAACTATTAAATAAATGGTATTGGGATTACAGAGAATGTAACACACATGTTGTAACTGTTTAGCAAAATATCTGGAAAGATAAATACAAATTTTAGCAGAAATTATTTTTAGAGAGTGAAGTGGGAGAGGGAAGAGGGAAGATGAGAGTAAAAGGCAGTTTTCATTTTTTACTTTATTTTCATATTATATAATTTATTTTTATAAGGACATATATTTGTGTATTATTTGTATAATTATATAAATATTATAAAGTATGAGAAAGGTACAGTTTGGAAACTAAATCTTGGTGGAGATCTATGATTACTTTCTACATTTTCAGAAGTGAAAATTTCATGTCCAAGATAATGCATACTACTCTCTAGAAATGCTCTCTAGAATTAATTTACATGCCCATCAGGAGTATATGAGAGAGCTTATTTTCCCCACAACCTGGTCAGTTGGACTTTTCTTTCTGTTCATGTTTTCCTCATCAAATGTGTACAAAGAATCCATTTCCATTTGAAATTAAGGGTTGTTTAAGTAAACAGTTGAATACAGATTAATTATTAATAGTACTCAGAATTTAGAGTTTAGCTGTAATAACTTTCTAGAAGTGACGTGTGTTCTTCATGGACCTTCACATTCATCTCTGCTGATTAGGGTGTGAGTAAAGAGAGAGAAAAGGAAGGGTGTTGAGGTTTGGTTCATTTTGGGGGATGAAGGAAGGAAAACAGCTTTTATCAGATACCTACCATATCCCAGATGATAACATTTACAGTGTCTTACCTGTGAGGATTTTTTTAGGGAGAGAGAGAGAGCATGTGCGTGCACGCGTGTGAGCAGAGTGGAGGGGGGCAGAGGGAGAGAGAGAATCTTTAGCAGACTCTGCACCCAGTGCAGAGCCAGACGCGCAGCTTGATCCCACGGCCCTGAGATCAAGACCTGAGCTGAAATCAAGAGTAGGATGTTTAACTGACTGATCCACCCAGGAGTCCCTTACCTGTGAGGATATTATCATCCTGTTTCCTAGACCTTAACTGGTCAGAAACTTTCAGTCACCATTAGGGTAACATTGCTAGGATATGGTGGGTTGGCATTTACAGGAAGCACTGTCTTCCTTTCCATTGCTCCTTCTCTTGGTCTCTTAGCAAATCCCAAAGTGATGTTTGTTCCCAGATGCCCCATTCAGAACTAAGAAAATCTGAGAGGAAACAGTCAGCTTTTCCCAAATCATTAATTTCTACGGCTGCGTTCTGTTCTGGTTGATGATCTTGGGGCTCCTGGAGCCTGAGGCCAGTTTAGATGTAGTCCTGCATCTTGCTCTTTAACCCAGAATACTTTTCTTCTGGACTGCACAGGGAGCCTCTTTCAAGGAAAAATCTGAGCCTGTTGTGAAGAAAATCATAGAGGTTTTAGACCAATCATTTTCCCTAGAGGGCTTTTACTTCCTGACAGCTAATCTATTCATATGATTGGCCCTGGGCACGTAACCCTCAAGTGTGGTGGATCCTGCCATTGATAGCCGTGGGAACCAGTTATTCTGTGGCAGGGCTTAAGGTGGAGTGGCAGCGTCTGTGTGGACCACATGGGCCTTCTCAACTTGTAGTATGTGTGGTAACTTAGAGCCGCTTGCTTTAAAGGTTCCATTTGCATTATCAGCAAAGAATATGGAAAACAGCTCAATTTCAGCTGATTACTTAAAGTGCCTGGGAGCTGTTCTGTAATTTTCATCGCTGCTTGCTGGGCTCTTTCGCAAAGTTTGCAGGCGAATTTAATGGAACTCATTCAGCCCTGCTGAATGTAGACAGAGAAGGCACCAGCTTCCTGTTCTCTTTGTTTGGAAGCATCTGTTACCATCACATAGTAAACATTTTTTTTTTAAACCATTCTGAGAACGTCATCTGTGAGACACCTCTCCAGTGAAGACTTAGGCCCAGACTTGGTTTTCCCACAACCTCACCCAGCAAGAATTGTCTCTGTTATCCAAGGCCAATGAGATTGGCTCTAACAAGGATTTCTAGGAATGGCTCCTGGCCATCTAGATGGATAAACTCTCCTAACACTGGTTAGAATCAAATAATTAAACTCTGGTGCTATGGTATACTTGTCAGCCATTAAAAAGAATGCTGTGATCCCACTTCTCACATTTTAATATGCTTATGAATCACTTAGGGATCTTGTTAAGATGAAAATCTGACTCATAGGGGCGCCTGGGTGGCTCAGTCGTTAAGCATCTGCCTTCGGCTCGGGGCGTGATCCTGGAGTCCTGGGATCGAGCCCCACATCAAGCTCCTCCACTGGGAGCCTGCTTCTTTCTCTCCCACTCCCCCTGCTTGTGTTCCCTCTCTCGCTGGCTGTCTCTCTCTCTGTCAAATAAATAAATAAAATCTTAAAAAAAAAAAAAAAGGAAAGAAAATCTGACTCATATGTGAGGTGGGCCTCAGGTTCTACGTTTCCAACAAGTTCCCAGGTGATGCCAATGTTCTTGGTCCTTGGACCACACTTTGAGTAGCAAGGCTGTAGAAGTTTTTTTAATTGCATGGCAAGGTGTTCATGGATCCAGCAAGTAAGAGAGAAAGGACTGCAGCATGTAGAATATAATCCCATTTATATAAATTATATATATATAATCCTATTTTTGTATATTCATTAATTTATAAAGAGAGATAATAGTATGTCTGAGTGGTAAGGTTAAGGCAATGATTATCTTCTTCCTTTTGATTATCTTTGTGTTTTTAAAATATAAAATATATTCTACAATAAATATATTTTATCCTAAAGAGATTATTAAAATGATCTTTAAAGCAACTGCTAACAGAATAATACAACAATCTTTTCTAAAGCACCCATTTCCACAGGGGAAAAATACTGCAGAAGCTATAAGGAGAGGAAGTCTAGCAGGTTCTCACATGGACCATTTCAGATCACGGAATCATGGTAGAAAAACAGAGACCTTCAGATGCCATCTGGTGATTTAGCTTTCTTTACTCCATCAGTTCTGTGGTATGTCAATAATCTGAAATATGGCCCAAGGAATATGTTCATCTATCATTTGGCAAAGATTTAAAAATTGGTCATACCCAGTGTCAGTGCAAATGTGAGAAAACAGACATCCCCAAACACTTTTGGAGTAACTAATGCAACTTTTAAAAATATTTGGCAAGATCAGTTAAAATTTCAAAAGTGTTCACCTTTTAAACCAGCTATGCCACATCTAGGATTCTGTCTTAGAGATATATCTCACAGTGTGCAAAGATATGCACACACATGAACATACACTCATACTAGGCTCTTTACTGCCCAATGGTTTATAATATAAAAAAAACTAACTAGAAATGACCTAAATGCTCACCAGTGGAGGACTAGTTAAATAAATTATGATGTATTCACATGATGATATCTGTGCAGTCATTAAAAAAGAATGACATCTGTGTCCTACACACAGCATATCTATGTTTCATATGACATTGGAGCAGAAACTCATGGTTGCTTACGCAGTAGTCTGCTTCAGATTCTCTCTCTATTCTCCCTCTGCTTCTCCCCACCTCTTTTAAATCTTTAAAAATAAACAAATAAATAAAATATGAAAAAAGAAAACCCAGTTTCAACATAGTGGAAAAACAAAGCCTTAATCTTTTGTGATCAGCAGAACTTCTCATCTGACTTAGCTTTAAATATCTTCACCTCGCTGAACTGGGATCTGGTGCTGGGAAAGGCACGTGTGGTCTCCCTGCTCTCCATCTGGAAGCACAGGATTCAGGACTTTCTGTTCTAAAACCTGAAAAATTGCAGACAAACTAGAGCTAGTGAGTCATCCCAGCCTGCTGTGTCCCTGAGCATCTCCCGGGCTAGCTGCTGAATCCATGCCTGCCCGGAGGAAACGGGAGGAGCACGGAGGGGGTGAGGACATAGAAGAAACCTTCCCTGGACTGGGAGCATTGCGAGCTGCATGCCTGCTCTGTTCCCAGCCAGTGGCTAGAGCTGGCTTCCAGGTAAGCCATCTAGCTCAACTGCCCCTCTCCCCTCCACCAAGTCCTTTCTGTTCTGGTCTTCTCCTGCCAGTGCCTCTGCAGTCCTGCCGCTTGCAGGACGCCTCCAACCTCCATCTCCCCACTCACCAGGGTGGCCCCCTTGGGCGGAACCCAAATGACTTGCTGGGTCTCCCTCATGGAGTCCTGAGAAAGTAACTGATCCCATCCAACAGAACCTTTCCTGGCTCTTCTGCCAAGACAGCGAGCCCTCCTCCCCCCCGGATTTCCTCTGAGGAGACAGACCCCTGACATATAGTCACAGTCTAGGCCACAGTTTGCTTGAGGTTTCTCAGTTCCATGTCTGAGTCCCAACCGCATGGGGCAAACGTAAGAGCTCCGGAACAGCATCCCTTGAATGCCCTCTCCCTAGGCTTGGAGTTAGAAGAGGGAACCTCCTCCTGTCCCCCAAGGGCGTGGTGGTGGGCCTCAGCACACTCACCCCAGAGAACTCCCCACCCATCAGCCTCCCTTGTATCTGCTGCATCTCTCGGTTGTGGAATAGGCTCTTCCATTGTCTCGGTACATTCTGTGTGTATGTGTACACGCCACTCACTCTGGGCCTGGTGTCTGTTGTATTGGTGCCTCCGTGGAAAAGGAGGTAGGGAAAGCCCGATTCTAACATCCTGCCCAGAGGAACAAATGTCACTTTTTTGCTTGTAAAGAGTGGAGCTGATGATGGGGGAAGGGATAGACACTTTTCCTTTTATAATCTTATATAAAGTATATATGCGTGTATATACCTATTATGTCAAGTATATATGTGTGTATACGTACACGTATACTCAGGCACCTGTGTATATATATGTGTACTTATACATATGCATGTACACATACCGGTACATACACACATAGGTATATGTAACTTGCCACAAACGTGCTGCTTTTGTAAGTAGAAAAAAACACAGATGTGATTGTGTAAAAAAAAAAAAATAGTGGAGGAATAGTCTAAATTCAATAATGGCTTTCTAATTGTATTTAAGCTACGTGACAACTAACCATAATTAAAATGGAAGATTTTTTCACTGTTGCAAAAATGATTAATAACTTTGTTCATTATGCTTACAAAAAGGATATTCAAGTTTAAACAAACTGTAAGAAACGAAATTCACTCTGGAAACCTTTCCCTCAGGTTCCGTCTCCTTGAGCTGTTTAGCGGAGACAAGAAGGTGCTTTGAAGCTTGTGGCTGGGGAGTGAACTCTTGGGTTTCCAATTTGCACTGGTGCTAGATTAAATGGAATTCTGCAGCCATCACTCTGATGTGTGGGACTGCACAGAGGCCTGCTCTGTTCTATCTCTGCAGATGTGTGTGATGAGCTGAGCCTCTGTTAATGGTCTTTGGGACTGAACTGTCATGTCTTAGAGATTTGCTTCTTTCCAGCTGTCTCATCATTGCCTCATAAACTGTTAAGTGAATAGTTCATTGCCAAGACCTACACTTGAAACACTCACCTGTCAACAGCATAATTCTCCTCACACTTCTTAGTTCGACTTTCTCTCATTTGAGAAACTTATAGAAACCCAGACCTCCTGTGGGCTCTGAGGGGTCTCCAGGTGGATAGATCAGCTGAAATGAGTGAATCTGAAGTATTGGCTAGAAATGCTCCAAGTTTCTGTGGCATCTTCCAATGTGCAGAGAAGGTTATGCCTGCGACTGCTGAGAATAACCCCAAGGAAGGCCAGCCCTCACTGGAGGTGCCGAGGGGTCGTAATGCTGTGAATAGAACCAGTGGGCCAATGCCTGCTAAGAGATTTCACAGTGAAAGCCTGCATCTTCCAAATGCTTGCTCTGTCTCCCAGAATGGTACAAACTTCAAGAACCTAACATGAAGAATTAAAAATACCGTAGAAGTCTAGAAAGTTCCAAAATCAAACATCTATCCTAAGTCGTAGAAATCAAGGAATCAAGACTTTCATAGGAATTTGGAAATTCAACTATATAAGCATTATGAAGGGGTGTGTGTGTGTGTGTGCTTTGTTCTTCAATTCCATATTTCTCACCGAGATTTATAAGGAGTGACCATGCTTTCCTCCCTAAATCCCTACTCCTCCAACCTGTAACTCCAACTTTTACTCCATGCTCCTGCCCTTTGAACTTCATTCTATTTTTCTGGAGAATGTCTTCCAAGTCTCTGGGCTCATTTTATATGCTCTGCCCCCTGCTGTCTTCCCTCAAGCTCTTGCCCTGGCCACCTTCCAAGCATCCTTTCTGTCTCACCATACTTACTACTTACATAGGAAGCCTCAGGGCCCTCCCACACTACCCTATCTGTGCTTTGTGAATCTGCTCCTGCCTAGAACAGCCCTCAGCACCTTGTATCCCTGCAGTTACACACAGGTGAGTACAGAGAGCCCATCAGCCCTGCTCTGAGCTATGTCCACAACATCTGGCACAGCCTAACACTTGGTAATAAGTGCTCAAAGCTATTGATCAAATCATCCAAAAAAAAAAAAAAAAAGAATATGGAAAATGAATATACTTTTCTAAGCTAGTAAGGTGGCCAGTGTGTGATTTTTCTCCCACTTTTTCATATTATAAAATAAATGGAATAAGTAAAAAGTAATTTAAAAACAGTAGTCATATTAACAAAATGATCTTCATTTTTCGTACTCCCTTTTGTCCATAATATCTGTTTTACATAGTTGTTCTATTTTTCATTATTAATATTATTTAAAATACTAGTATATAAACAAATTGCATTTTTCTACATAGTTTTTCATACTTATAATTTTGTTGGTTATATAATGTATTGAGTTGGGTTGATACATTATACTTTCTCAAACCATGCTCTTAATTTTGTGATTGTATCAGGTATTGTGAATTCTCTGAACTCAATGAGGTACAGGCATGAACAGTTTCCTGTTTTCTTCCAATCATCACCTCCCTTTCCTGTCCTTCAGTGACATTTTGGGATGATCCCACAGGTTTAGATCATTTCCCATTAATTTTTTAAATAGAAGTAGAACTAACATAACAGTGTTATATTAGTTTTAGGTGTATAATACAATGAGTCAACAATTCCATACATTATTCAGTACTCATCTCAATAAGTACACTCTAAATCTCCTTTATCCATTTCACCACCCCCACTGCTCTGGCAACCACCAATTTGTTCTCTGTATTTAAGAGTCTGGATTTTTTGTTTGTTTCTTTCTGTCTTTGTTTATTTGTTTTGTTTCTTAAATTCCACATATGAGTGAAATCATATAGTATTTGTCTTCCTCTGACTTACTTCACTTAAAGGCATTATATCCTCTAGGTCCATCCATGTTGTTGCCAATGGCAAGATCTCATTCTTTTTTATGGCCAAATAATATTCCATTGTACTTATACACAACATCTTTATCCATTCTCTGCCAATGGACACTTAGGTTGCTTCCATATTTTGGCTATTGTAAATAATGCTGCAATAAACATAAGCGTGCATATATCTTTTTTCTAATGTTTTTTTATTATATTATGTTAGTCACCATACAGTACATCCCTGGTTTTTGATGTAAAGTTCGATGATTCATTAGTTGCGTATAACACCCAGTGCACCATGCAATACATGCCCTCCTTACTACCCATCACCAGCCTATCCCATTCCCCCACTCTCCTCCCCTCTGAAGCCCTCAGTTTGTTTCTCAGAGTCCACAGTCTCTCATGCTTCATTCCCCCTTTTGATTACCCCCCCTTTTTTATCCCTTTCTTCCCCTACCGATCTTTCTAGTTCTTATGTTCCATAGATGAGAGAAATCATATGATAATTGTCTTTCTCTGCTTGACTTATTTCACTTAGCATTATCTCCTCCAGTGCCATCCATGTTGCAGCAAATGTTGAGAACTCGTTCTTTCTGATAGCTGAGTAATATTCCATTGTATATATGGACCACAACTTCTTTTTTCTTTTTTTAAGATTTTATTTATTTATTTGACAGAGAGTGAGACAGCCAGTGAGAGAGGGAACACAAGCAGGGGGAGTGGGAGAGGAAGAAGCAGGCTCCCAGCGGAGGAGCCTGATGTGGGGCTCAATCCCAGAATGCCGGGATCACGCCCTGAGCCAAAGGCAGACGCTTAACGAATGAGCCACCCAGGCGCCCCTAGACCACAACTTCTTAATCCAGTCATCTGTTGAAGGGCATCTCGGTTCCTTCCATGATTTAGCTATTGTGGACATTGCTGCTATGAACATCGGGATGCATATGGCCCTTCTCTTCACTATGTCTGTATCTTTGGGGTAAATACCCAGTAGTGCAATGGCTGGGTCATAGGGTAGCTCAATTTTTAACTTTTTAAGGGACCTCCTCACTGTTTTCCAGAGTGGCTGTACCAACTTGCATTCCCACCAACAATGTAGGAGGGATCCCCTTTCTCCACATCCTCTCCAACAATTGTTGTTTCTTACCTTGTCAATTTTTGCCATTCTAACTGGCGTAAGGTGGTATCTTAGTGTGGCTTTGATTTGTATTTCCCTGATGGCTAATGATTTTGAACATTTTTTCATGTGTCTGTTAGCCATTTGTATGTCTTCATTGGAAAAGTGTCTGTTCATATCTTCTGCCCATTTTTTGATTTGTTTATTTGTTTCTCGCGTATTGAGTTTGAGAAGTTCTTTGTAGATCTTGGATACCAGTCCTTTATCTGTAGTGTCATTTGCAAATATCTTCTCCCATTCCGTGGGCTGCCTCTTAGTTTTTCTGACTGTTTCCTTGGATGTGCAGAAACTTTTAATCTTGATGAAGTCCCATAAATTCATTTTATCTTTTGTTTCTCTTGCCTTTGGGGATGTATCATGAAAAAGGTTGCTTTGGCCGATGTCGTAGAGGTTGCTGCCTATGTTCTCCTCTAGAATTTTGATGGATTCCTGTCTCACATCGAGGTCTTTCATCCATTTGGAGTTTATCTTTGTGTATGGTGTGAGAGAGTGGTCAAGTTTCATTCTTTTGCATGTAGCTGTCCAATTTTCCCAGCACCATTTATTGAAGAGACTGTCTTTTTTCCACCAGATGTTTTTTTCTGCTTTGTCAAATATTAGTTGCCCAAAGAGCCGAGGGTCCATTTCTGGGTTCTCTATTCTGTTCCATTGGTCTATGTGTCTGTTTTTGTGCCAGTACCATGCTGTCTTTGTGATCACAGCTTTGTAGTACAGCTCGAAATCCGGCATTGTGATGCCCCCAGCTTTGTTTTTCCTTTTCAACAGTTCCTTGGAGATTCGGGGTCTTTTCTGGTTCCATACAAATTTAAGGACTATTTGTTCCAGTTCTTTGAAAAATGTCATTGGTATTTTGATCGGGATAGCATTTCAAGTGTAGATTGCTCTGGGTAGCATGGATATTTTAACTATGTTAATTCTTCCAATCCATTAGCATGGAATATTTTTCCATCTTTTTGTGTCTTCTTCAATGTCTTTTAAGAGTGATTTATAGTTTCTAGAATATAGATCTTTTACGTCTCTGGTTAAGTTAATTCCAAGGTAACGTATGGTTTTTGGTGCTATTGTAAATAGGATGGATTCCCTAATTTCTCTTTCTTCAGTCTCATTATTCATGTATAGAAATGCAACTGATTTCTGAGCATTGATTTTGTATCCCGCCACATTACTGAATTGCTCTATAACTTCAACTAGTTTGGGAGTGGATTCTTCTGGGTTTTCCATATAGAGTATCATGTCATCTGCGAAGAGAGAGAGTTTGACTTCTTCTTTGCCAATTTGGATACGTTTTGTCCCTTTTTGTTGTCTGATTGCTGTTGCAAGGACTTCTAGTACTATGTTGAATAACAGTGGCGAGAGTGGGCATCCTTGTCGTGTTCCTGATCTTAAGGGAAAGGCTTCCAGCTTTTCCCCATTGAGAATGATATTTGCTGTAGGCTTTCATATATCTTTTTGAATTAGTGTTTTTGTTTTCTTTGGATAAATACCCAGAGGTGGAATTACGGATCATGTGGTAGTTTTATTTTTAATTTTTTGAAGAACTTCTATACTGCTTTCCACGGTGCCTCCTACACTTTGCATTCCCACCAACAGTGTGTAAGTGCTCCTTTTTCTCCACATTCTTGTCAACACTTGTTATTTCTTGTCTTGATTCTAGCCATTCTGGCATGGATAAGGTGATATCTCATTGTAGTTTTGATTTGCATTTCCCTGATGATAAGTGATGTTGAGCATCTTTTCATGTGTCTGTTGGCCATTTGAATGTCTTCTTTAGAAAAATGTCTATTCAAATCCTCTGCTTTTTAATTGGATTATTTGTGTTTTGGGGGTGTTGAGTTGTATAAGTTCTTTATATATTTTGGATATTAACCCCTTGTCAGAGATATCATTTGCAAATATCTTTTTCCATTTAGTAGGTTTTGTTTTGTTTTGTTTTTGTTTTCTGATGGTTTCCTTTGCTTTGCAAAAGATTTTTATTTTAATGTAGTCCAAATTGTTTGATTTTGCTTTTATTTCCCTTGCCTAAGGATACATATCTAGAAAAATGTTGCCATGGCCAGTGTCAAAAATTACTGCCTATGTTTTCGTCCAGGAGTTTTATGGTTTCAGATCTCACATTTAGGTCTTTAGTCCATTTTGAGTATATGTATGGTGTAAGTTTATGTATGAGTGTGTTCGTGGTATAATAAAGTGGTCCAGTTTCATTCATTTGCACATAGCTGTCCATTTTCCCAGAAGCATTTGTTGAAGTGACTGTCTTTTACTCATTGTATATTCTTGCCTCCTTTGGCATAGATTAATTGACTACGTAAGTATGGGTTTATTCCTGGGCTCTGTATTCTGTTTATTGATTTATGTGTCTATTTTTGTGCCAGTACCATACTCTTTTGATTACTACAGCTTTATGGTGTATCTTGAAACCTGGGATTATGATACCTCTAGCTTTGTTTTTCTTTCTCATGGTTGCTTTGGCTATTCCGGGTCCTCTGTAGTTCCATACAAATTTTAGTATTATTTGTTCTGCTTCTTTGAAAAATGCTCTTGGTATTTTGGTAGGAGTTGCATTGAATCTGTAGATTGCTTTGGGTGGTATGGACATTGCAACAATATTATTTATTTCAATCGAGGAGCACAGAATATTTTTCCATTTGTTTGTATCATCTTCAGTTTCTTTCATCAATGTTTTATGGTTTTTGGAGCATGGGTCTTTAACCTCCTTAATTAAGTTCTTAGATATTTTATATTTTGTGCAATTGTCATTTATCATTATTAAAAAGTTCTCTCTGGTTCAGTTGAAAACCCAATCTCATCTCTTCTCCTTTCCCTCTCTGACTAGATCATGACCTTCAGGACCAGTCATGGGGAGGGGATATGTTTTTTATTTTTTCACCCTTCTCCCCTCCCAGGGAGTTTGGGTGGGGGAGAGGCTTGGAGAGAGGGAGGAGGCTGTACTACATACTGCTACCTGTCAGTGGTGGTCAGCGACCCTGATCTTATTACTGGTCACTTTGGTTGGCTTCTGGGGCTCTGCTGACATGATCTCTTTGTGTCATGTGATTTTTCTCAATGTATGTTTGGCTTCACTCTGAGTCCTACTGTTATCCTGTTAGGAAGAGAGGTGTCCCTTTTAAGCCATGCCTTTGGCTTACAACCCCCTGTATCATTTCTTCATTTGGCCACTGGATACCATAATCTCTGCCTTTCTCTTATCCCTCAGCCCTTTCATATGGAACAATTTTCTCTTCTATACCCTCCAAGGACCACAAGGGACTGTGGGGTGGAAGGTTGCCTTTAGCATGTTACACCCTGATCATTTCTCACTGTTGTATGAGCAGATCCTACCCTCAGAAATCTCCAGCCAAGATGCTGACCCCAAAGTGGGACGTACCTCCTCACCATGAACACTGACTCCCAGTGTTACCTCTTCCTTTTCCCTTCCCTGGATAGTCTGTTGATAACTGGGGTGGTGGGGTGATGGCTTGGGTAGCATCATTTAGCATCTGGCACTAATTGTTTTCTGCCCATTAAAAATATTGGGGGATGGTTATGTCCATTATTTTGATTGTGGTGATGGTTTCATGGATGTATATTTATGTCAAAACTGATCAAATTGTGTGCTTTATGTGCAGTTTATTATATGTTAATTATACCTTGATAAAGCTGTTCAAAAATGACAGGGGAGGGGTGCCGGGGTGGCTTTGTTGGTTAGGCATCTGCCTTTGACTCAGGTTGTGATCTTGGAGTCCTGGGCTTGAGCCTTGTGTCAGGCTCCCTGCTCACAGGGAGTCTGCTTGTCTGCTTCTCCCTCTTCCTCTGTCCCTCCCTTGTGCCCCCCAACCCCCGCTCATGTGAGTGTGCTCTCTCCCTCTCTCTCAAAAAAAAAAAAAAAAAGAAAAAGAAAATCTTTAAAAAAAATGTTAGAGGAACTTACTGCCTTTTTGTCTTCTTCAACATTTACTTACAGTATTGTAAATAATGCTGTGTGAACATCGTCATGTATATAGGTTTTTTTCTTCTGATGTTTCCTTAAGAGAAATTTCTGGGAGTTGAATAACCATTTTTATAGCTCCCCATACATATTGGTATATTACTTATTTTTCTTTCTTTCTTTCTTTCTTTCTTTCTTTCTTTCTTTCTTTCTTTCTTTCTTTCAAGATTTTATTTATTTGTTTGAGAGAGAGCAAGAGAGAGAGCAGGGGTGGTGGGAAGGGGCGCCCACAGCGGATATCATTCTCAATGGGGAAAAACTGATAGCTTTTACCCTAAGGTCAGGAACATGGCAGGGATGTGCACTATCACCACTGCTGTTCAACATTGTACTAGAAGTCCTAGTTCAGCAATCAGACAACAAAAAGAAGTAAAAAGCATCTGAATTGGCAAAGAAGAAGTCAAACTCTCACTCTTTGCAGATGATATGACACTTTATGTGAAAAACCCAAAAGATTCCACCCCAAAACTGCTAGAACTCATACAGGAATTCAGTAAAGTGTCAGGATATAAAATCAATGCACAGAAATCAGTTGCATTTCTATACACCAACAACAAGACAGAAGAAAGAAAAATTAAGGAGTTGATCCCATTGATAACTGCACCCAAAACCATAAGATACCTAAGAATAAATCTAACCAAAGAGGCAAAGAATCTGTACTCAGAAAACTATAGAATACTCATGAAAGAAATTGAGGAATACACAAAGAAATGGAAAAATGTTCATGCTCATGGATTGGAAGAACCAATATTGTGAAAGTGTCTATACTACCTAAAGCAATCTACACATTCAAGGCAATCTCTATCAAAATACCATCAAATTTTTTCACAGAAATGGAACAAATAATCCTAAAATTTGTATGAAAACAGAAAAGACCCCAAATAGACATAGGAATGTTGAAAAAGAAAAGCAAAGCTGGTGGCATCACAATTCTGGACTTCAAGCTCTATTACAAAGCTGTAGTCATCAAAACAGTATTGTACTGGCACAAAAACAGACACATAGATCAATGGAACAGAATAGAGAGCCCAGAAATCGGCCCTCAACTCTACGATCAACTAATCTTTGACAAAGCAGAAAAGAATGTTCAATGGAAAAAAGACAGTCTCTTCAACAAATGGTGTTGGGAAAACTGGACAACTACATGTGAAAGAATGAAACTGGACCATTTCCTTACAGCATACACAAAAATAGACTCAAAGTGGATGAAAGACCTAACTGTGAGACAGGAATCCATCAAAATCCTTGAGAACACAGGCAGCAACCTCTTTGACCTCAGCCGCAGCAACTTCTTCCTAGACACATCGCCAAAGGCAAGGGAAGCAAGGGCAAAAATGAACTATTGGGACTCCATCGAGATAAAAAGCTATTGCACAGCAAAGGAAACAGTCAACAAAAACCAAAAGACAACCAACAGAATGGGAGAAGATATTTGCAAATGACATATCAGATAAAGGGCTAGTTTCCAAAATCTATAGAGAACTTAATCAAACTCAACACCCAAAGAACAAATAATCGAATCAAGAAATGGGCAGAAGACATGAACAGACATTTCTCCAAAAAGGACATCCATTTCATGATCAACAGACACATGAAAAAGTGCTCCACATCACTTGACATCAGGGAAATACAAATCAAAACCACAATGAGATACCACCTCACACCAGTCAGAATGGCTAAAATTAACAAGTCAGGAAATGACAGATGTTGGCAAGGATGTGGAGAAAGGGGAACCCTCCTACACTGTTGGTGGGAATGCAAGCTGGTGCAGCCACTCTGGAAAACAGTATGGAGGTTCCTCAAAAAGTTGAAAATAGAGCTACCCTATGACACAGCAATTGCACTACTGGGTATTTACCCCAAAGATACAAGTATAGTGATCCGAACAGGCATGTGCACCCCAATGTTTATAGCAGCAATGGCCACAATAGCAAACTATGGAAAGAGCCTAGATGTCCATCAACAGATGAATGGATAAAGAAGATGTGGTATATACATACAATGGAATATTAGCAGCCATTAAAAAAAAAAAAAAGAAATCTTGCCATTTGCAATGATGTGGATGGAACTAGAGGGTATTATGCTAAGTGAAATAAGTCAATCAGAGAAAGACAATTATCATATTATCTTGCTGATATGTGGAATTTGAGAAACAAGACAGAGGATCATGAAGGAAGAGAATTAAAAATGAAACGGGATGAAACCAGAGAGGGAGACAAACCATAAGAGACTCTTAATCTCTGGAAAGAAACTGAGGGTTGCTGGAGTGGAGGGGAGTGGGAAGGATGGGGTGGCTGGGTGATGGACATTAGGGAGGGTATGTGCTATGGTGAGTGCTGTGAATTGTGTAAGACTGATAAATCACAGACCTGTACCCTGAAACAAATAATATATTATATGTTGATAAAACATAAAATAAAATAAACAAAAAACCACATAGAACAGCTGAATATAAAAAAACAGAGAAAGATATAAGAGGCAAATAAATACTAACAAATAGAATATTGGTTTAGTAATATTAATACCAGAGTAACATTAAAGACAAAAGCAGAAATAGTGATAAAGTAGCATGCTTTACAATGGCAAAAGAACAATTTCCAACAAGATATAAAAGTCGTGAATTTTTATGAGCCTAACAACAAAACTTCAATATATAAAGGAAAATGTACAGAATTTTAAGAAAATATGGACAAATTCATAATTATAGAGGGAAGTTGAAGTACAACTGCATCAAAAGAAAGCAAGCAAACAAAAAATATTTAGTAAGATTATATGACTTAAACACAATTAAAAAGCTTCGCTGATAAAAATTTAAAACTTTGAAGTAACATTCCTTCCAATCATATATGAAACATTTAGAAGTTTATTGAAACAAGTCTCAATAAATTTAAAAGGGTATGTCATAGAAAGTATGTTTTCTGACCATGATGGAAATAAAATAGAAATTAATAATAGAAAAATCTCTGAAAAAAATCCAAGTATTTGGAAACAAAATAGCACACATTTAAATAAGTTATGAGGGGCGCCTGGGTGGCACAGCGGTTAAGCGTCTGCCTTCAGCTCAGGGCGTGATCCCGGCGTTCTGGGATCGAGCCCCACATCGGGCTCCTCCGCTATGAGCCTGCTTCTTCCTCTCCCACTCCCCCTGCTTGTGTTCCCTCTCTCGCTGGCTGTCTCTATCTTTGTCGAATAAATAAATAAAATCTTTAAAAAAAATAAGTATGAATCAAGGAAGAAATCTAATGGGAAATTAGAAACTATTTTAAACTGAATGAAAATGAAAATACAATATATCAAATTTGTAGGATAACAGTAAGGTCATAACAGTTGAAATCAAATCAATTCTGGAGGAGAATTTGTAGCACTAAACATCTTTATCAGAGAAGAAAGACTTCAAATTTATGAGATCAACTTCAATCTTAAGAAATTAGGAAAGAAGAACAGATTAGACCTAAAGTAAGTAGAAGAAAGGAAACAATAAAGAGTAGGGAAGAAGTCAATAAAATGGGAAACAAAATAGCAATAAAACTGAAAGCTAATTCACTGAAAAGATCGAGAAAATGGATAACTTTAGCTATATTAATCAGGGAGGGAAGACAAAGATTACTAATATTGGGATTAAAAGAGTTGACATGTCTCCAGATTCTACAGATATTAAAATGATAATATAGGAATATTGTGAACAATTTTAGGCCAGTTAATTTGATTGGACAATGAAATTTGAAAATTTTATGTAATAATGAAATGGATAAATTCCATAGAAGACTAAAACTAGCAAAGCTTTTTCAAGACGAAATAGGTAACTGGGGGAAGATGGCAGAGTAGGAGGACTCTGAGCTCACCTTGTCCCATAAGTACAACTAAATAACAACCTCATCAGCATAAATAACCCAGAAAATGACTAGAAGATGGACAGGACACACTGTCTACATCTAAATGTAGAGAAGAGACCACATGGAAAAGGGTAAGAAGGGCAGAGACATGGTTGGAAGCTTAACAGGATTGTCTGCAGGAGGAATGGATGCTTCAGGCACAGAGAGGAGAGAGAAATAGATCCTTACACCAGAGAGCCTGCACAGGGAAGATGAATTGCCATAATATTTGGCTTTGAAAACCAGAGGGGCTGAATTTCACCAGTTCTTACCAACAGTGGGACTTAAAACCTGGAACTTTAAAAATCAGCAGCCTGGAGGGCAAGAGGAAACTGAGTCCCCACCCTTAAAGAGGTAGCACAGTAATTTGGAAAATGCCAAATGCCTGGGATACATGGGAGGGAGATTTGTTTACTAATCTCAGAGTGTGTGCCAGAGGGCAGGGATCTTTGGGAGACTTCTCCAGGAACAAAGGCTGTCAGGCACCGTTTCCTTTCCCCAAGCTACAGCACAGACACATGGACACCTGTTGGAAACACTGCCATGTCAACAGTTGCTTCCTAACTTACTGACAGTGTACCCTTCCAACACATTGTCCTATGGACGTACTCCCTCCAGCCAAGTCTCAGCTCTAGGTCCCCTCCCACAGCTAAGCTACACAAACCTTGCTAACACCATGTATCTGCCCCAAACTGCTTCTGTGTATCCATCTCCTTGGTCCCTGGCAACTACAGGTCCCTTCACACTGGCTTGGACCTTGCTGGCACTGCATACTCTGCCACTGTTTTCTCCTGCACTTTGGTGCTATTGCATCTCTAACAAACACCTAGTCTCACTGAGGCCCAAAGCGGCCCCAGATTGGTCCACTAACAGAACAGAAACCAAACACTTCCCCAACAGGCAAAGAGATCCATTGCAGACAACTGGACTGAAATAGATAAACTGAAGAGCCTATATCATTTAAGGAAATTGAATTTGTAGTTAAAAACTTTCCACAAAGATAACTTTAGTCCCAGATGACTTTACTGGTGACTTCTGACAAATATTTCTATCAAAATATGAACAGCATTTTTCACAGAGCTAGAACAGAGAATTGTAAAATTTGTATGGAACCCAATACAAATGAATTGCCAAAGCAACCTTGAAAATGAAGAACAAAACTGAAGGTTTTAGAATTCCAGTTTCAAGATATATTACAAAGCTGTAGCATTCATAATAACATGGTCTGGCACAAAAATAGACACATAGATCATGGGACAGAATACACAGCCCAAAAATCAACCCATGATTATATGGTCAATTAGGAGGCAAGAAGGAGGCGAGAAGGTGCAGTGGGAAAAAGATAGTCTCTTCAACAAATGGTGTTGGGAAAATTGGTGAGCTACATGTAAAAAAACGAAACTGGACTACTTCCTGATATCAGACAAAAAATATACTCAAAATGGATTAAGGATCTACATATGAGACCAGAAACTATAAAAATCCTAGGAGAGAGCACAGGCAGTAATGTTTCTGACAATGGCCATAGCAACATTTTTCTAGATATGTCTCCTGGCAAGGGAAATAAAAGCAAAATTAAAATCTTTGGATTACATCAAAATAAGAAGCTTCTGGATAGTGAAGAAAACGAGCAACAAAACTAAAGGACAGCCTAGTGAATGGGAGAAGATATTTGCAAATGACGTATCTCATAAAGGATTAGTATGCAAAATATGTAAAGAATTATACAGTTCAACACCCAAAAAATGAATGATCCAATTAAAAATGGGCAGAAGACATGAACAGACATTTCTTCAAAGAATATACACGGATGGCCAACAGACACATGAAATGATGCTCAACATCTCTTATCATCAGAGAAATACCAATCAAAACCACAATGAGATATCACCTCACATCTGTCAGAATGACTAAAATAAAAACATGAGAAACAAGAAATGTTGATGAGGCTGTGAAGAAAAAGAAACTCCTGTGCACTGTTGGTAGGACTGCAAACTAATGCAGCCACTATGGAAAACAGTATGCAGGTTCCTCAAAAAATTAAAAATAGAGCTACCATATGATCCAGTAATTCCACTATTGGGTATTACCCAAAGAAAACAAAAACACTAATTTGAAAAGATACATGTACCCCTATGTTTATTGCAGTGTTATTTACAATAGCCAAATTATGGAAGCAGCCCAAGTGTCCATTGATAGATGAATGGATAAAGAAGGTGTGGCATAGATGTAGTATAGATACATAGATAGATAGACAGACACAATGGAATATTATTGATCCATAAAAAAGAATCCAATCTTGCCATTTGCAACAATGTGGATGGAACTACAAAGTATAATGCTAAGTGAAATAAATCAGAGAAAGACAAATACCATATGATTTCACTCATATGTGGAATTTAAGAAACAAACAAACAGAGAAACCAAAAACAGACTCTTAACTATAGAGAGCAAACTGATGGTTACCAGAGGGGAGGTTGGTGGAGGGATGAGTGAAATAGGTAAAGGGGATTAAGAATACACTTGTCCCAATGAGCATTGAGTAATGTATAAAAGTATCTAATAATAGAATTATTGAATCACTATATTGTACACTTGAAACTAATATAATACTGTATGTCAACTACACTGGAATTTAAAAATATAAGAAATAGATAACCTCTGAATAGTCTATATCTATTAAGGAAACTGAATTTGTAGTTAAAAACTTTCCACAAAGAACACTTTAGTCCCAGATGACTTTACTGGTGAATTCTGACAAATATTTAAAGGAGAAAAAAAATGTCAAGTAGATACAAATTCTTCCAGGAAATTTAAGAGCAAGAAATACTCCCAAAATGAAAATTCAGCTGTAAGTCTAACATTACCTTAATACCATGTCCAGACAAAGACATTATAATAATGTGATATAAAGAATATAAGAGCAAAAATTCTAAAAATATTAGCAACTAGAATAACAATTTATGAAAAGTATAATATATCATGATCAAGGGAGGGAATGCAATGCCTGTCAACAAGGTAAGAAAAGAAGCAAAAGACATCTTTGTAGATAGGAACAAGTAAACCTGTCTTTATTCACGGATGTGATTGTTGATGTAAAAATGCCTGGGATCGGGGTACCTGGATGGCTCGGTCAGTTAAGCATCTGCCTTTGGCTCAGGTCATGATCTCAGGGACCTGGGATGGAGCCCGGCCGCAGGCTCCCTGCTCAATGGGGAGTCTGCTTCTCTCTCTCCCTCTGCCCCTGCTGCCCACTCATGTTCTCTCTCTCTCAAATAAATAAATACATAAAATATTTTTTTAAATGCCTGGGATCTACAAAAAAGCTCCTAGAACTAATAAATGAGTTTATTAAATTGTAGGATACAAGATCAATATACAAAAATCAATTCTATATCTATATACTTGCAATGAGCAATCTGAAATTCAAAATAATACTGTTTATATAGTTGCATCAGAAGTACCGAATACTTAGAGATAAATCTTTAAAAAAGATACACCAGACATATACAATGACAACTAGAAAATATTGCTGAGTGAAACTATCATAGAACCAAATAAAAGGACACATCCTCTGTTCATAGGTTAGAAGAGTCAATATTATTAAGGTATCTGTTATTCCTAAACTGATCCCTGGATTCAGTGCATTCCCCATGAAAATACAGCAGGCTTCAAAAAACCAAACATTTTGTGCAAATTAAGAAAATACAAATGATACCAAACAAAGTTGGCAATTGATCAAATATATAATGAGATTCTATATATAAATATATATATGCACATATATAATACACATATGTACATATATATGTATTTGTAATTCTATATTTGTGAATTCATCTACCTGCTAAAATTTCTTTGTAATCCCCTAAGTCAATACTCACAGCTCTTAGATGGTCATTCAGGGATGTATGCAGAGCAGCACAAATTTTGAGTGGCTCAAAGCACATGTTTCCAGCTGAGGCAGAAAAGGATGAAGTTTTGTTTTTGTTTCAGTTCTCATTGTTTAATTGCTGCCACATTTTGCATATTTTTTTGTGCTTTTTGCTCAAGATTTCATGTTTAAAATGGCCCCATGTGTAGCACTTAAGAAGTGCTGTCTAGTGTTCCTAAGTGTTTCAAAGTGCAAGAAGGCTCTGATGCACTTGACGGCATGCTCAGGGATAAGGTGTAGTGTGTTGGTCACAGTTCATTGTTAATGAATCAACAATGTATATTAAATAAGGTGTCTTTAGACAGAATCCTACACAATATAAAGTTATGTACTGATCGGTGTTGAAAATGTTGTGACCAAAGGCACAGAAGAAATGGACCCTGTATTTCTCTTGGTAGCAGTGGTGTTCAATACTTGATAACTCAGTGTTTGCAGTTATCTTTATCGCTGTAACTACTATCAATAATGAGAATTAACTATGTGTGTATGTACACACACATACTGTGTATGGGCAGTAAACATCTAAAAATATACTTAAGCTCGCTGAATCTGGGAAGGCAAATAATATAAACATGGAAATATTTCATGCTCATCAGAGTGGCAAACATTTTATACTCTGACAAACCGTCTTTGAGATGTGAGGAAATGGGAACTTTCAAGCACTTCAGTGATAGTTTAAATTGGTAAAAACACTTCAGAGAGCAATTTCACAAAATCTAATCAAGTTGAAAACTTAGATTTCCTTTGGCTCAGCAATTGTACTTCTTGATACGGAGCTCAGAAAAATTCACCTGTGTGGTACTGATTTTAATATTTTTAGTGGACTTGGGGCACCTGGGTGGCTCAGTCGTTGAGCGTCTGCCTTTGGCTCGGGGCATGATCCCCGGGTCCTGGGATCGAGTCCCGCTTTGGGCTCCCTGCTGCACTGGGGGCCTACTTCTTCCTCTCCCACTCCCTCTGCTTGTGTTCCCTCTCTCGCTGGCTCTCTCTCTCTCTCTGTCAAATAAATAAATAAAATCTTTAAAAAATATATATATTTTTTAGTGGACTAGTATCTATTTTAATTGAGATATGATAAGAACTTCACAAAATAATCTTTTTTAAAAAAAAAAGATTTTATTTGAGAGAGAGAGAGAGAGAGGGAGAGCACAGAGGGAGAAGCAGGCTCCCCGTTGAGCAGGGAGCCCCACACGAGGCTCCATCCCAGGACCCTGAGATAATGACCTGAGCCCAAGACAGACGCTTAACCGACTGAGTCACTCAGGTGCCCCAGAACTTCTCAAAATATTCTTGACTGTTGAACTCATTGGTGTTTTCTAACACTATGTTGATGTCAAAGTGCAGCAATATTCCTGAGGAGTCATCCCATAGAAACTTGCTTACGATAGCCTGACTCCTCTCTGTGTTCAGTTCCCCACGCAGAAGCATAGTTCCTGACACATAGCAGGCACTGGGACATGTTGGTCAAAAGCATGAATGGGTCTGGTGCAGAGATGATACATCATCGAAAAGTCTTTCCAGTTGTTTTCAAAGAAAACATCATCTTCGGGTTGACTAAAGCTGACATCATAGGCAGAAGGTGGAGTAAGAGGCTCCAATTTGGGGGGCACCCCCAAGCTCTGCAGATCAGGAGCAGTGGACACTACCTGGGGTCCCCGAATCTGAAGGCTGACTGGACCTCTTCCAGAGTTTTATGGGGTCATAAACCCCTCTGAGCCCACTTGCCTTTCTAGTCTGGCTCTATCGGCCCCTCTGGATGGCTAGGCTGTCCTTCCTGAAGTCCGGGGGGATTACAACACTGCTGGAGGGCGGGTGGTTGATCCAGCTTCTGGGGGTGGCATTGTGATTCCAACACCACAGGCTCTTCATAGGTTGGCACCTCAAAGGCTTCATTGTCTCGGTCTGCACCTACTCCGCAGATCATAGGTTCTCTCATAAGCTTTTAAACATCTGTAGCACCCCTTTACTTCTTGTATTGCTTCTGTACCCCCCCCCCTTAATCTGTATTGCCTCGGGGTTGTTTATTAGTCTTTTCAAAAGTGCGAACTTTTGGCTTTATTGAGCCTCAATGCTATCTTCTGTTTCCAATTTAGTAACTTCTTTGTCTTCATTCCTCTTTCCTTTCTTCTTTAGTTCTCTCTTTTTAAAGTGTTTCCTAAATTGGATACTTAGCTCTTTGATTTTCAGCCTTCCATCTTTTTTAACATAAAACTCGAATACCCTAAATACCATAATTTATCTTCTAAGCAATGCTTTAGTTGCACTCACAATTTTTGACATGTACAACTTTTGTTATTTTTATCATAATTTTCATTTTTATTTTTCCTTCAGCCCGAGAGTTATTTAGAAGTGTGCTTTCAAATTTCCAGGCACATGGGCTTTTGTGGATATCCTTTGATTACTGATTTTCAACCTAACACTATCCTAATGATATCAATACTTTGAAATACCTCAACACTTATTTTATGGACTACTATGAGATTAATTTTTATAAATGTCTCAGTGTCTGCAAAGAATGTGAATTCTCTTATTGCTAAATGTAAAGTTTGAAGTATGTTCCACAAAACAAATGTAATTATGCATCAAATCTTGGAGATACTTACTGAATTTTTGTCTGTATATTTTATCAATTATTGGGAGAGGTATGTTAAAATTCTTCAGTATATTGGCTGATTTATCAATTTTTCTTTATAAATTTGGAAAATTTTATTCCTGAATATTGAAGCTGTGTTTTTTTCTCAAACAGTAGACTTTATTTTTAGAGAAGTTTTAGATTTATAGAAAATTGAGCAGATGTTACAGAGAGTTCTCATATACCCTCTCTCTCTTCCTATGCTGCTCACAGCTTCCCCTATTATTAATATCTTGTATTAGAGTAGTACATTTGTTACAATTAATGAACCACTATTGATGCATTATAGTTTAAAACCCATAGTTTAGGGGTCACCCTTTGTCTATGGGTTCTATGGGTTTTGACAAACTTACAAAGTCACATATGCACAATTACAGTATCATACATAATAGCTTCACTGCCCTGAAAATCCCGTGCGACGTATATTCATCTTCCTCCCCTCAGTCCTAACAACCACTGATTTTTTTTTGTCTATTTCTATAGTTTTATCTTTCATAAAATGTCATCTATTTGGAATCACGTGGTATAAAGTCTTTTTAGATGGGCTTCTTTTACTAAGCAATGTGCATTTAAGTTTTTGTTATGTCTTTTTGTGGCTTGATAGCTCATTTCTTTCTTTCTTTTTTCTTTTTTAAGATTTTATTTTTAAGTAATCTCTATACCCAACGTGGGGTTCAAACTCACAACCCCGAGATCAGGAGTCACATGCTCCGCCAACTGAGCCAGTCAGGTGCCCTGACTCATTTCTTTTTATCACTGAATAATACTCAATTGTCAGTTTGTGTATGCAGTCACCCTTTGAAGGATATCTGAGTTGTTTCCAGTTGTAGGGTGTTATGAACAAAACTCCTATAAACATTTGTGTGCATGTTTTTGTGTAGATAGAAGCTTTTAACACATTTGGGTAAATACCTAGGAGCATTATTGCAGGATCATAAAATGACTATTTGTGAGAAACTGCCAAAATGTCTTTCAAAATGGCTAAATTGTTTTGCATTCCCACCAGCAGTGAATGAGAGTTCTTAGGGCTCCACATCCTTGCCAGTATTTGGTATTGTCAATGTTTTGAATTTTAGCTTTCTAATAGGTGTGTGGTGGTGTCTCATTGCTGCTGAAATGTTCAGTTCTCTAGTGACACATGATATTGAGCATCTTTTCATACACTTCTTTGCTGTAAGTCTTCTTTGGTAAGTTGTCTGCACAGATATTTTGCCCATTTTAAATTGGGTTGTTTCTTATTGTTTAGTTTTAAGAGTTCTTTGTATATAAGAGTCCTTTATCAGATATATGTTCTGTAAATATTTTTTCCCATTCTGTAACTTTGTCTTTTTCTTCTCTTGAAAGTATGTTTCACGGAGCAGAAGTTTTAAATTTTAATAAAGTCCAACTCAGTTTTTTTCTCATGGATTGTGCTGTTGGTGGTATATCTAAAAATTATCACTAGATTTTCTCCTATATTATCTTCTGGAAGTTTTATCATTTTGCATTTTACCTTTCTGTGATTCACTTTGAGTTAATTTTTGTAGAAGATGTAAGGTCAGCATCCAGCTTTTTGGGAGGGGGGGGCATGTAGCTGTCCAGTTGTTCCAGCTCTATTTTTTTAAAAAACCATTTTTTTCCTCCATTGTATTGTCTTTGCTACTTCGTCAAAGATCAGTTTAGTTAGTGTGTTTATGTGGCTCTATTTTGGGGCTGTCTGTTCCATTGATCTGTCTATTCTTTTGCCAATTCTACACTGTCTTGATTAGTGTAGTTTAATAGTAAGTGTTGAAGTTGAGTAGTGTCAGTCCTCCAACTGTTTTCTCCTTCAATATTGTGTTGGCTGATTCTGGGTCTTTTGCCTTTACATACAAACTCTAGAATTAATTTGTAAATATCTACAAAATAACTTTCTGGGATTTTCATTGGAATTGCATTGAATCTATAGATCAATTGGGATGAACTGACATCCTAACAATATTGAGTTTTCCTATTCATGAACATGGAATATCTTTCCATTTACTTAGAGCTCTGTGTATTTTTCATCAGAGATTTGTAATTTTCCTCATATAGATCTTGTACATATTTTGTTAGATTTATTTCTCAAAACTTCATTTTTTTGGTACTAATGTGAGTGGTATTATGTTATTTTTTTGTTTTTTATTCTTCTAATTTTTTAGAAAGTTTTAATATAAATTCTATTTATTTAAGTACAGTGTAATATTAGTTTCAGGTGTACAATATAGTGATTCAACATTTACATACATCACCTGATGCTCATCACAGAATTGCAATCTTTAATCCTCATTACCTATTTATCCCATCCCGTCACCCCTCTGCCCCCCTGGTAACCATCAGTTTGTTCTCTTGGTTAAGAGTCTGTTTCTTGGTTTACTTCCCTCTCTCTTTTTCCCCTTTGTTCATTTGTTTTGTTTCTTGAATTTTACATATAAGTGAAATCGTGTGGTGTTTGTCTTTCTCCGACTGACTTATTTAGCTTAGCATAATATTCTGTAGCTCTATCCATGTCATAGCAAATGGCAAGATTTCATTCCTTTTTATGGATGAGTAATATTCCATTCTATATATATACCACATCTTTATCTGTTCATCAGTTGATGGACACTTGGGCTATTTCTATAATTTGGCTATTGTAGATAATGCTGCTATATATATCAGGGTACATGTATCCCTTTGAATCAGTATTTTTGTATTCTTTGGGTAAATACCTACTAGTGCAATTACTGGATTGTAGGGTACTTCTATTTTTAACTTTTTGCAGAACTTTCATACTGTTTTCCAGAGCGGCTGCTCCAGTTTGCATTTCCACCAACAGTGCAAGATAGTTTCCCTTTCTCCACATCTTGCCAACACCTGTTGTTTCTTGGTTGTTGATTCTAGCCATTCTGACAGGTGTGAAGTGATATCTTATTATAGTTTTGATTTGTAATTCCCTGATAATCAGTCACATTGAGCATCTTTTCATGTGTTTGTTGGCCATTTGTATGTTTTCTTTGGAAAAATGTTGATTCATGTCTTATGCCCATTTTTAAATTAGATTATTCATCTCTTGAGTGTTGAGCTTTATAAATTCTTTATATATTTTGGATACTAACCTTTTATCAGATATGTCATTTGCAAATATCTTCTCCTATTCCATAGATTGCCTTTTAGTTTTACTGATTGTTTCCTTTGCTTTGCAGAAGCTTTTTATTTTGATCAAGTCCCAACAGTTTATTTTTGCTTTTGTTTCCTTTTCCTTCAGAAACATGTTGAAAAAGAAGTTGCTATGGGTATCGTGTTTTTCAGTTTCAAAATCCAATTGTTCATTCCTGGTATGTAGGAAAGCAAATTGATGTTTGTATTAACCTTGTGTCCTAAAACTTTGCTATAATTGCATATTAGTATTTTCGTATTTTCTCTTTGTTTCCATGAAGTTTTCTTTTTTTATTATTTTATTTATTTTTTGATGTAAAGTTCAATGATTCATTAGTTGCGTATAACACCCAGTGCACCATGCAATACATGCCCTCCTTACTACCCATCACCAGACTATCCCATTCCCCCACCCCCCTCCCCGCTGAAGCCCTCAGTTTGTTTCTCAGAGTCCATAGTCTCTCATGCTTCATTCCCCCTTCTGATTACCCCCCCCCTTTCTTTATCACAGCTTTGTAGCACAGCTTTGTAGCACAGCTTGAAATCTGGCAATGTGATGCCCCCAGCTTTTTTTTTTTTTCCTTTTCAACAATTCCTTGGCGATTCGGGGCCTTTTCTGGTTGCACTCAAATTTAAGGGCTGTTTGTTCCAGTTCTTTGAAAAATGTCATTGGTATTTTGATCGGGATAGCATTTCAGGTGTAGATTGCTCTGGGTAGCATGGACATTTTAACTATGTTAATTTTTCCGATCCATGAGCATGGAATATTTTTCCATCTTTTTGTGTCTTCTTCAATGTCTTTCAAGAGTGATTTGTAGTTTCTAGTATACAGATCCTTTAGGTCTCTGGTTAAGTTAATTCCAAGATAACGTTGTAAATGGGACGGATTCCCTAATTTCTCTTTCTTCAGTTTCATTGTTCGTGTATAGAAATGCAGCTGATTTCTGAGCATTGATTTTGTATCCCGCCACATTACTGAATTGCTTTATAACTTCTAATAGTTTGGGAGTGGATTCTTTTGGTTTTTCCATATAGAGTATCATGTCATCTGCAAAGAGAGACGATTTGACTTCTTCTTTGCCAATTTGGATACATTTTATCCCTTTTTGTTGTCTGATTGCTGTTGCAAGGACTTCTAGTACTATGTTGAATAATAATGGCGAGAGTGGGCATCCTTGTCGTGTTCCTGATCTTAAGGGAAAGGCTTCCAGCTTTTCCCCATTGAGAATGATATTTGCTGTAGGTTTTTCATACATGGTTTTTATGAGATTGAGGAATGTACCCTCTATCCCTACACTCTGAAGGGTTTTAATCAGGAAAGGATGCTGTATTTTGTCAAATGCTTTTTTCGCATCAGTTGAGAGGATCATATGGTTCTTGACTCTTTCTTGTTGATACGATCTATCACACTGATTGACTGTGAATGTTGAACCACCCTTGCATCCCAGGGATGAATCCCACTTGGTCGTGATGGATAATCCTTTTAATGTACTGTGGATCCTGTTAGCTAGGATCTTGTTGAGAGTTTTGGTGTCCATATTCATCAGGGATATCAGTCTGTAATTCTCCTTTTTGATGGGGTCTTTGCCTGGTTTGGGGATCAAGGTAATATTGGCCTCATAGAATGAGTTTGGTAGCTTTTCTTCTGTTTCTATTTTTTGAAATAGCTTTAGGAGAATAGGTATTATTTCTTCTTTGAATGTTTGGTAGAATTCCCCGGGAAATCCATCAGGCCCTGGAGTTTTGTTTTTTTGGAAGGTTTTTAATCACTGTTTCAATCTCTTCATAATTAATTGGTCTGTTTAAAAAATCAATTTCTTCCTGTTTCAGTCTTGGTAGTTTATAGGTTCCAGGAAGGCCTCCATCTCTTCCAGTTTGCTTAATTTAGGGCATAAAGCTGTTGATAAACGTTTCTAATAATCCTTCCAATTTCATTGGTGTTGGTTGTGACCTCTCCCTTTTCATTCATAATTTTATTAATTTGGGTCCTTTCTCTATTCTTTTGAATAAGTCTTGCCAGTGGTCTGTCAATTTTATTTATTCTTTCAAAGAACCAGGTTCTAGTTCTGTTGATCTGCTCTACTGTGATCCTGGTTTCTAATTCATTGATCTCTGCTGATCAATGCTTTGATCAACTGCTGATCAACTGCTGATCTTGATCAACTGCTTTCTCATGCGTGGATTAGGCCTGTTCCTCTGTTGCTGTTCCAGCTTCTTCAGGTGAGAATATAAAAACTGCATTTTAGATTTTTCTATTCTTTTGAGTGAGGCTTGGATGGCTATGTACTTCCCCCCTTAGGACTGCCTTTGCATTATCCCATAGGTTTTGGACCATTGTGTTTTCATTCTTGTTGGTCTCCATAAATTGTTTAATTTGATTTTTGATTTCCTGGGTTATCGAATCATTCCTGAGCAGGATGGTTCTTAGTCTCCAAGTGTTTGAGTTTCTTCCAAATTTTTCCTTGTGGTTGAGTTCCAATTTCAAAGCGTTGTGGTCTGAGAATATGCAGGGGATAATTTCAATCTTTTGGTATCAGTTGAGACCTGTTTTGTGTCCCAGAACATGGTCTATTCTTGAGAATGTTCCATGGGCATTAGAATAGAATGAGTATTCTTTGGTTCTGGGGTGTAGTGTTCTATATATATCTAAGAGGTCCAACTCGTCGAGTATGGCATTCAAAGCCTTTGATTCTTTGCTTAGTTTTTGCCAGGGTGTTCTGTCTATTTCTGATAGTGGAGTGTTGAGGTCCCCTACTATTAATGTATTTTTATCTAAATATCTCTTTATTCTGGTTAAGAGTTGGCTTGTGTATCTTGCTGCTCCCCTGTTGGGGGCATATATATTTATAATTGTCATATCCACTTGTTGAATACTTCCCTTAAGAATAATATAGTGCCCTTCTGCATCTCTAACTATAGTCTGTAGTTTAAAATCCAATTTATCTGATATGAGAATTGCTACCCCAGCTTTCTTTTGAGGTCCATTTGCGTGAAAGATGGTACTCCATCCCCTTACTCTCAGTCTGAATGCATCTTTGGGTTTGAAATGAGTCTCTTGTAGACAGCAAATGGATGGGTCATTTCTTTTTATCCAATCTGCAACCCTGTGGCGTTTTATGGGATGGTTCAAACCATTTACATTAAGACTGATTACTGAGAGATATGATTTTAATGTTGCCATGTTGCCAGTAAAGTCTTTGTTTGTATTGGCTGTGACTTTCTGTTCTGTATCACTCTTGGGGCCTTTTTACTTTTATAGAACCCCCCGTAATATCTCCTGTAGGGCTGGTTTCGTGGTTACAAAATTGGTTAGTGACTGGCGATTCTGAAATGTCTTTATTTCTCCATCAATTCTGAATGACAGCCTTGCTGGATAAAGGATCCTTGGCTGCATGTTTTTCTCTGAAAGAGCTTTAAATATGCTCCCCCAACCCTTTCTCTCATTCCAGGTCTGTGTAGACAGGTCTGACGTAATTCTGATGCCTTTGCCTTGGTACGTGAGAAATTTCTTTGCCCTGGCCGCTTTCAATACTGTATCCTTGGATCTAATATTTGCGAATTGCACTATGACGTGACGTGGCGTAGGTTTGTCGTGGTTGAGCTTGGGAGGGGTCCTCTCTGCCTCTTGGACACGAATGTTTGTTTCCTTTGCTAGATTAGGGAAGTTTTCAGCTACAATTTTTGGGGATGCCGATGATTCTGACATTGGAACGTTTCATTGAGTCAGTAATCTCCCGTAACCTACATTCTTGAGATTGGATTTTTTTGAGCCAAGTTTCTATTTTAGCTTTCTCTTCTACTAACCCATCCTCCAATTCGCTGATACGTTCTTCTGCCTCATTCACCCTGGCCGTCAGAGCATCTAGTTTTGACTGCATTTGATTCATAGCATTTTTAATTTCTGCCAGACTCGCTCTCATTTCTGCCCTTAGAGATTCTATATTGTCATTAATATTTTCATTAATAGTTTTTTTAAGCCTACACATCATCTTGACCATTGTTACCCTGAACTCCGTTTCTGACAATTTGTTTATATCCATATCCAACAGTTCTGTGGCAGAGGCCACAAACTCATTATCTTTTCTTTGCTGGGGGGGGGGGGATTTCTCCTTCTCGTCATTTTGATGAGGAGAGGATGTGGGGTTGTCCAGAGCCCAAATTATTGACCAGGACCCAGGCAGTGTGCACTTGTATCATAGGAACATTAGGGATATGGGCTTCTTGATTTTTCAGCCTGCCTTCTGGAGGAGGGGCCTGCCGTGCTGGTACTCAGGCAACCATATTTGGGTAGAGTCTCCTTGTCCCCTACGAGGGGGGATGGGGATGGGCACACTGTGAGCCGGTATTTCCAGGCTTTTGTTCTCTGGTGGCTTTTCCTGGCGGTTTGCTGCACCTCTTCTAAGAGTCAGAGCAGCAGTAGCCAAATCTCAGCCTCTGTCTCAGAACAGAGGGGATTGCAGGCCATTCTCCACTGGGCCCCTCTGGCCACTTTAACTCTGTTTCTGTTAATGCTGCTCAACCCTGCAGCGTCCCGGGATGTGTGCCCCACACCCGGCGTCCCAGCCCTCACTTCCAGGGCCGGCGCGTCTCTGTCCTTTGTGTTTCTAACACCACCAGCCACCAGCCACCAACCGCCCCCGCAGGCTCCGGAGCTCCGGCCCTCATTCTGGTGGCGTGCGTTCCCGGCTCACGGTCTCAGTCTGCTCTCTCGCGAGTCCGCCCGCTCCCCCGTGCATGTGGCTACCGTTTCCCGGTGCCCTACCACGGTGGCTCCCTCCCCCTTCCGTTTATCTTCCGGTATCTGTGCGCGGTTTCACGGCTCCCCGCTTCGTACTTCAATACTCAGCGCCGGAGATGTTCGTTTGTAGAGATGCAAATGTATCTTCCTGCGTCTCAGGCTGATTCCGTGGGTGTTCAGGATGGTCTGGTACCTATCCAGCTCGACTCAGGGGACCGACTGAAAAAGGGGACCCCTACTCCTCCACCGTCTTAACTCCCTCCCCCTGCATGAAGTTTTCAACTGCCTTTTCTTCTTGGTGAGTTAAAATATTTTCGTTATGTAGAGGCTTTATTTATCCTAGTAATGATTTTTACTTTAAAGTATCTTTATTACTTATGAAAGTAGCCATAACATCTTTTACCTAATATATGACTTTTTAAAAATTTTTCAACTTCTCTGCATCTTTCTCTTTTAGGTCTGTCATTTGAAAAAAGTACATAGCCATATCTGTGTGTCTACACACACATACCAAAAATGATAGTGTTTGTATTTTAACTAATTGACATTTATTGCTGTTAAGTTCAAATTTAATTCTATTTGGGTAGAAGACATACTTTGTATGACTTTAATCCTTAAAAATTTACTGGTAGTTGTTTTATAGTCCATCTTGCTAATGTCCTTGTACACTGGAAGAAAATGTGTATTATGTTGTTATAGGGTGGAGCATTCTATAAAGGTCAATGAAGTATTAAAATCTCAAGCCATAATTGTGGATTTTTTGTTTCTCATTGTAGTTCCTTCAGTTTTAAAACTCCATTATTACTTGCATAAGTGTTAAGGATTGTTATGTCCTGTGATCTCTTTATGTTGATGAAATGACCTACCTTGTAATATTCTTTGCTCTGAAATCTACTTTATTTGATATTAATAGTTACTCCAGGTTTTTAAAAATTAGTTTTAGTATGGCACATTTTTCTATCCTTTTACATTTAAGCCATTGTGTCTTTATAGAATATACTTCTTGTGGCAGCATAGAGTACAGTCTTGCTTTGCTATCCAATCTGAAAACCTGCGTTTTTTAATTTAGGTATTCCAACCATTTACATTTAATGCAGTTCTTCATATTTTTTTGGATTGGATATTGCTTATTATTGATTCCCTTTTATCTCCTTTGTTGGCTTATTAGTTATAACTTTTTGGTTGCTTTAAGGTTTATGCTATGCATCATTATCATAGTCAACTTTTAAATGACATAAAACTTCTTGTAGAGTGTGAGAACTTTACAATGATATACTTGTTTCTCTCTCCTTAGCTTTTGTCCTGTTGTATACTTTAATTTTATATATGACATAAACTCTACAATACACTGTAATTAGTTTTGTTTAAATAATCAATTAACTTTTAAAGAATTTTAAATGATAAGAAAAAGTACATATTAACTAATGAGTTAACCATTTTTAATGCTCTTCATTCCTTTATGTAGATCCATATTTCCATCTGGTATTTTCCTTCTGTCTAAAGGACCCTTTTAACATTTTTTGTAGTGCAGGTCTGCTGAAGATGAATTCAGACTTTGTATCTTTGAATAAGTCTTTATTTTCCTTCAATTTTAAAAGATATTCTTGCTGAGTACAGACTTACATGTTGACAATTTTTATCATTTATATTGTTTCTGTAGAGAAATATACTGTCATCCTTATTTTTGTTTCTCTGTTCATAATGTGCCTTTTTTTTAGGCTGATTCTAAAGTTTTTCTTTACCTCTGGTTTTAAGCAATTTGATTATGATGTGCCTCTGTGTAATTTTCTTCATGTTTCTTATGCCTGGGGTTCATTGAGATTTTTGGATCTGAGGTTTTATAGTTTTTATCAAATGTGAAAATTTTTTAGCCATCATTTGCTTACTTTATTCCCCTTCTCCTATTTCTCCTTTGGGGTCTCCATTTACACTTGTATTTGGTTTCTTGAAATTGTCCCTCACACCACTAGTTCTCTTCTCATTCCTTAAAAATCTTTTCCCTAAACTTTATTTTGAATAGTTTCTATTGCTGTGTCTTCAAGTTCATTAATCTTTTCTTTTGAAACATTTAATTTTTTGTTAATCTAATCCAGCATATTTTTTCATCTCAGATATTGTTATTTTATCACTAGAAGTTTCATTTGGGCTTTTCTTATATTTTCCATATGTCTGATATTTTTTTTTTAAGATTTTATTTATTTATTCAACAGAGATAGAGACAGCCAGCGAGAGAGGGAACACAAGCAGGGGGAGTGGGAGAGGAAGAAGCAGGCTCATAGCGGAGGAGTCTGATGTGGGGCTCGATCCCATAACGCCGGGATCATGCCCTGAGCCAAAGGCAGATGCTTAACCGCTGTGCCACCCAGGTGCCCCAATATGTCTGATATTTTTAACATACTGAGTACAGTTATAATGACTGGTTTGCTATCATTGTCTGCTATCTAACATCTGTGTTAGTTCTCAGTCTAGTTTGATAGGTTTCTCTTCATATTACAGGTTATATTTTCTTCTCATGTCTGGTCATTTTTATTTAGGTGTGAGATACTCTGAATTTTACCTTCTTGGGTGCTGTATGTTTTTGCATTCCTATAAATATTATTGAACTTTGTTCTACCATGCAGTTTAGTTACTTAGAAACAGTTTGATCCTTTTAAATCTTGTTTTTAAGATTTTTAAAAAAGATTTTATTTATTTATTTGTCAGAGAGAGAGAGTGAGCAAGTGCAAGCCGGGGGTGGCACGCAGAGGGAGAAGCAGGCTCCCTGCGGAGCAAGGAGCCCAATGCAGAACTCAATCCCAAGACCCTGGGATCATGACCTGAGCTGAAGGCAGATGCTTAACCAATTGAGCCACCCAGGCGTCCCTTGCTTTTAAGATTTTTGAATGGGTCAGCATTTAGTCTGGGACTGATTTTGTCCATGACTGAGGCATGACCCTTTTGAGTACTCTATCCAGTGCCCTGTGAATTATGAGGTTTTCCAATTTGGCTGGTGGGACCAAGCACTATTCCTGGCTTGATGTGAACTCTGAGGACTGTTCTAATCTTTTAGGGTGGTTTTATCCCCCTAGTTTCCTCATACGCACTCACTGATCAGTGTTCTCCTAAATACTCAAGGAGGCCCTTGCAGATCCCTGCACAGCTCTCTCCTCTCTAGTACTCTATCCACAAACTCTAGCTGCCTTTATTTCTCCTGTTTCCCAAGTCCTCCCTCTAAATTCAGGGAGTCTGTCAGGCTCTTCTGGCATTTCCGTCTCTGTGCCACTGCTTGGAAACTCTGAAGGCAGTATGCTGGGGAAATCATATGCCTGATTTGTTTCCCATCATCTCTCAGGGAGTGCCTTCTTTCATTACCAGATATCCAATGTTGTAAAAACCAGTGTTTCCTTTATTTTGTCCAGTGGTTTGGTTGTTTCAGATGGGAAGGTAAATTTGGTCCCTGTTATTCCATCTTAGCCGCATGTGGAACTCATTTCATTGTTGATTAATGATATATTTGGAATTTTTTCCTACTAGTTTATTTTATACTTTCTATTTATTTTTCTTACATATTTTCTCCTTCTTCTTATGACAATAATCAGATATTCTCTTTATTAAGTGCTTATTCCATCTATTAAGCCCAGACCTTGGGCTATGTACTTTGAATAAATTGCCTCACAATGACCCAAGAAGATAGCTACTAATGCCTTGCTTCTTTTATGTATGAGGAAACTGAGTCATAGAGCTTTCAGTGATCTCCCCCAAAGTCACATGTTGGGGTTTACATCCAAGTCTTTCTCTAAAGCCTTTGTTTTTTCTACACAGTACTGTCCTACCACCAGCTGAAAGCTAATGTGGCTATATACTAAGAATGCTAATTTATGTGATTGTTAAGCTAATAAGACAGTTCCTTTGAGTGGTTGTCAAATAATTTAATATTAAAAGAATAAGTTATGATGTTAGCAGCAATATGAAAATGCTTTGAGTGATTAACCACAAGGTGTCTTTGGGAATGAGCTTATTGGCTTGGGGGAGGGTGTATTATAACAATAACTTATTTAAAAGTATCATTTTATCTCACTTTGAACAGAAAGCTAATATTATCGGATGTCTAGTAGAAACTATCCCTCTGAATTTTAATTGTCTATTCATTATTGATTTCTTGATGGCTTATCCTGACTTGTTGATAATCCTTGTTCTGTAACCAAGCACATGCCCAGAAGATATTAGAGAGCAAATGAATAAACATGTTTTTGGAAGGCTCTGCTCTTTCAATGTTAAGCCTTTACAGTCTGCACTTTGTGCTCACCTCTTCCGTGGCTGAAGAGGTCTGTCTGCCAGGAATTCTCTTGGCCACTCCCTGCACTGTTGTTTGGAATTGTCAACATCATAGGGCAATGTAGTCTTTTAGGAAGCATCCTCTGTCAGCGCTGCTGCACCTGCCGGTGGAGCGGCACACTGTTGTAATAGGAATGTCTGACTTCATGCCATGAAACATTTATTTGGTGATCCTTAAATATATCCAAGGCTGGTAATGTGACAAAACAGTAATCCATTAAAAGTAAAGGCAGTGAAATCTCTTTTGAAACAGGCAGTACAACAGCATGGTGTGTCATGTACCTCATTACTGAATTCTGAATGTGTTTGAATCTTTGAATTCTATGATATAATTAATCGAAAGCACCTTTCAGAGTAAGAGAAAAACGGAAGGCTCTGCAAGCCTTCAAGTTTCTTAAAGCACTGCTGTGCACTATATTGGGCAGGCATAGCCTTGTAGACAAAGATGGAAATGTATAGCAAGCCCAAAGGCACAAGGCTGCTTCCCACTGGAGCTGTCATGAGAACAAATAGGAGAAACAGGAAGTCTGTACCACATGGTGGAACTTACCCAGAAAATCAAATTGATATGATCCATTCCGGCTTTAACACACACCAGCTTCACAGTGGCATGTTAGACATTTGCTGTAGGCAATAGCCTTGGGATCTGAAATATCTCTTTCTGAAGAAATGAAAGTTTTTTGAGAAAGATTATTATTAAGAACCCGAACACACCATGCCTTCCAATAGAGAAGAAAAGCACTGAGATTTGTGGAAACTGTATTCCTCCAACAAGCCAGGGATATGAATGAGGAAAAAGTGTACTTCGGCATTCAATAAGCATCCATGGATGACTATCAGGCATGGTGCTAGGGGTGAGGACTGAGTGAGGAAGATAGAAATATGACCTTGAGATTTGGAGAGAGATATGTAAAAACGTATATATGGTAATTGAGTGGTGTAAAAGTGTGTGAGTGCAGAAGTGTGCAAGACTGCCGGGGAGGGAAAGAGGACTTTGGGGAGGAGGTGAGATTTGAGACGAGTCTGCAAGGACAATATCTAGGGAGAAAAGGGCCATCTGGGGAGAGGCAGCAGCACGTAGAAAGGCACAGTGAACTGAAAATAACTCACAGCTCTGCAGGAGATGGTGAGTAATCTGATCACACATGCTTAAGAATGACTAGAGATGACACAAGAGAAGAATGTTGGGGTTGGTTTGGGGAGGACATTGTCTGCTGTGTAAAGGAAATTGGGCATTATGCTGTGGATTTAAAATAGGGGAGTAACCAGCTCAGACTTGTGTTTAGGAAGAGAATGCTGGAGGTGGTGTGGAAGGTAAATGGAAAGAGGGACTAGAAGTGCCCAGACATTAAGAAGGCATTACAGTGCTGAGGTGGAAAATGGTGTGTGCTAAACCATGGCTGACGTTGTCTTAAGGACTTTGCTATTACTTGATAATGCATTTTGCCGAAAGACATGGTCTTCACCATCACTTGCCTGGCTCCATGACTGGAGGGTGTTCCAGTCGTCTCTCAGCTTTTGTGCTTTGCCCGAACCCTGTAAAACTGTGCCTGGTCTGAATGTCAGACAGGCCTGCATTTGAATCTGGCCTCTTTCTTGTTTCAGCTACATGACTTGAGATAATTGGCCTCTCTGGCCTAAATTGCTTCCTCTGTAAAATGAAGTAAGGGTGTCTTTGATAAATATTGGCTGCTTAAGTTTTGTAGGTTTGCTCACCCGCATGTCCAACACAGGGCGTGTGAGCAAGGAAAGTAGTGCTATTGGCTAAGCTTGTGACTCCCTGAATCTTAGGCATTTTCACAGATTCTGCTCAGTGCATGGTTGTTAATTGATTTGTTTTGATTTGAATAGTGCCTTCAATTGAGGGATGTAATCTCTGGACACCTAAACTCTTCTGTGTAGTCTGCCGTCTTTCATTGTTTCACTTTAGTGCGGTTTGAGAGATTGCTTATGTTGACTTTCCTGTGCATTGCTAACTTACATGATTAATTTTGGAGCCAGAGGGTATGAAGATATCATCTGTTAAATTTTCTCACTCATTCATTTGTTCATTCATTCAGCAAACAATGACTGAATGTCTAAATGTGCCAGATACTGTGCTAAGCACAGGCAAAAATGAGTTCGACCAGGGTCTTGTCCCCCAGATGCCCAGAGCTTTGGGAGAAGTAAGCACATGGTTTCTAATACAAGTACTGTGGAATTTTGGAGAGGAGAAGAGAAAATAGCGCTGTAGTGGGCAGAGTAAGTACAGAATTGACAAGGAGTAGATCCTCCTTTAGCCAAATCTTGAAACATGAGTTCATATTTGTTACTCTGGCACTGGGGGTAAAAGAGGTTCAGAATTCTAGTTATTCTTGGCATATAAACCCTCCCAAAATTAAGAGCATAAAACAACATCAATTTTTTATTTGTCATGATTGTATGCATTGGTTGGGCTTAGTGGGGCAGCTCTTCTGCTCCAGGTGGTGTTGGTTGAAGTCACTAATGCTGAGAGCTCTGAAATTGTTTCACCTCCTTTTCCAGTATCTGCTTCTCAGTCCTGGCCTCTCTCCTGACCTCCCCGTGGCAGTTATCCTGTATTCTGGTTCACCGAAGTTTTATGGAGTGTCCACTGTGTGCCAGACAGTGCTAAGCACAAGGGAAACAGCTGAAGAAGATTTAGTTTTAGACAAAGTGAAATGGCTTTCTAGTTAGAAGATTATAGACTCTTGTGTTGGGAAAAACCTATCTAGTACCCTCTGAATGTTTTGGAGGCATATTCTTACCCTGTCTCATACGTGTGATTTTTAGGATTTGATCTGGTGTTAAAAAGAAGATCCCTGAAATGTCCAAAGAACTGGATCTGCAGAATAAAATAATTTCCCTCTTTTCCCCCAAGACAAAGTGATGGAGATTATTCAGCATGGAGGTATAGTGTGTTGAGTTATTATAGTAAAAATATAAAAAGAAGAATTTAGGCAATAAGCCTGAAAAAAATGTCACCCACAGGGGAAAAATTGTGTTGGCCTCAGACTTTCCCATAATCGCAATATCAGGAGACAAGGAAGCAATGTCTACAAAATTCTGAGGAAAAAAAAATACCTATGACCCAAGAATACTAAATTTAGCCAAGTGTTTGCTGTGTACAGAGACATCAGGCAGAAATTCCTAAGCACACAAGAATTTGAGAATTCAGCATTTCTGAGTCCTTCTTGAAAATGCTACTTGACAGTGGGTTCCAGCCAACCAAGACATGGATCAAAACAGAAGTACTCAGTAATGGAAAAGCTACATGGTAAAAAGAAAAGTGAGCAATACATCTACTTGAACTTAGACCCCCAAACTGCAAATCCTGGAGTTACAGAGTTATTCTGAAACCCCGGGGATTATGAATATAGAATAGAATGTGAAGGTTAAAAATCTTGATGGTGCTTTAAAAAAGATAATAACATGAAAATTAGATGGTGGGAATAAGTGCTATTTTCCTCACCTTTTGTGGCAGAGAATTAGGTACTACTGTCTGAAACCGGAACCTGAAGTTAAACATGTAGATGAAACACCAGTCTCTGAATGTTTTTCACAATCTTATTTTCTTTCTTTAGAAAATAATATCTCTGGCAGAAGACTTAACCTAAAGACCAGTAGTTTCTTTGGTTTCATTTTTTTCATTATTAGAATCAAATAAAATATAAGGTAATACACTGTACTTCAGCACCATGTTTTCTATCTTCTCTGTTTGTCTGGATCCAACTAGGTACATATGTGTACAGGGAAGCATCTGGAATAATGTTAATCTGATATTAATAATTTTTGCTAAGTGGTAAAGATTATTTTTGTTTTATTGCTTGTGCTTTTCTGTATTGATTTTAAAATAATAAGGAAATTTTTTCATAAAAATAATATTCAATTCCACGGTTAGAGTTTGAGTGTTAACTTTATCTCTGTAGTCCTCAGTGTCCTCATTGGTAAGTGGGGTGAATAATGCGGTGGATAATAGTCCCTCTTTCTGAGTACTGTTGGGAGGAGCAAACAAGAGAATGTTTATGAGGCACATAGAACATCATCTGGCCCATCATGAACTTAATACACATTAACTTAAAAAAAAAGGTATAAAATCATGTAATGTTAGAACTAGAAGGAACTTCAGTGATTCATTTTTTAAATTTTACTTATGAAAAAACTGAAGCCCAGAGAGGCGTGCCCAAGATCACATGGCTAGTTATGGCAGAAACTTAGTCTTCTGAAGGCCAGTGCTTTGCGCATTCCATGCTCTTTATATGTTCTATGGGAATGAGAACAGAGATATATATAATATACAACCATCAAGTTATTGGAATAATATTCACATTACTCTTCAGCCTTCTTAGAGCCCACACCAATAAATGTATCAAAGGAGGGAGTGCCTATATGCCCACTAGGCTAGCAAGAACACGGCTTGCAATTAAAAATTTGCCCCAGGAAATTCCACAGAGTGTATCATACATGTACAGCTAATTAAGAGGTAACTGCAATAGGCCCTTTTATCTCCATCCAGCAAGAGTTATTCTTGTCTTATTTATCTTCTGCCTTGAGATGATAAACTGAATAGCTATCTCCCAGTTGTTTAATTAATTAAGCTTTTCTGTTGCCCCTGTGTGGCAATAAACATGGCTGTCTAGATAGAACCTGTCTCTCAAGTTTTTCCTGAGTTGTTGGGAAAAGCCAATTCCACTGCTAATATTCACAACAGGGTGGGTACAGACCTTCTTGCAGCGATTTCACATGCCATTATACAAATTAATGAAAATTTGCCTTTTTTAGAATGGAGAGGGTTTTGGAAATGGTGGGAAAGGAGAGATGGAAAAAATGGAAGAGCATTTCATGAGCAATTTTAATTCAAAATACGACATCAAGAAGCAGCCTCCCAGGGACAGATGTGATTGAGTGTTATTGTGAACTTTGTTAGAAAAAAGAAGAATTCCAGAGTTGCCAGCTTCAAAGCCAGAGTAGCGATGTTATCATTTCCTGGTACATTCTCTATACAATGGAGCAATTAGATGAGTATAAACTGGGCTGGCTAATGCAGTATTCAAAGTATTAGGTCCAGACCGTCCAGCTGCCTCAATTGATTAATGATATGCAAATGGAATTTACAGACTAGAGTCATCCATTTCCCCTTTTCCAGTCTGTCTGTCTTTTCTTAACTCCACTCCTTGCTTTAGCTAAAAGGAAGAGAAACTATTATGAACATGGGTTAGGCAGTAAATTACTTTCACTTATTCAATCTCAGCTTTCTGAGCTATGATTCAAACCATCAGAAGTCTATCTCCAGCCTATAGAGAGCTGACATATTCATTGTGGTGTGTCACTCCTGAAACTCTGCTGCCGTCATTTCAACTACCCTTAATTTAAAATACTGTCTGCATCAGCTAGAATCCCTAACAAATGGAGCGCCTCATCACCATACTAATTGAACGAAAAATGTTCCATGATTTAAATACCTATTGCTTCATCATTTCCCAGTCTCTGGCTTCCATTTTGTCAGGCATGAAGTTGATGATTAAACCCAAGGCATAATTATTAGCAACAGAGGAACCGTTGTCTCATCTTGCAGTTTCCTGACCAGGTGCAAGCTCTCCGCTCCTTACTGAGCATGTCTGTCAGTCTTATGAACAATCCCAGCAGAATAAGTGACTGATTTTCTCTTTATAATCACGGAGGCGCTTTACAGCAAATTGTCACACTAGACCTCTACTTCTGAATGGCATAATGAACGTTTCAGTGTAGTGAGAAGTTTATCTGTTGAAAAGAGGTGTCACAGTTGGAGCTAGGACGCTGACATCTTTTATCAATACACCTACCGTGGCTGCCTCCCACCACATTGGCCTCTGTCGCTTCGACAGTTGTATAAAATGAGGAAGGGATTACAAAACAGGGTGCAAGAAACCTGTTTATAAGTTCTGGCTTTGAGTGAAAGTAAAAAAAAGAAGCTTGTGTGGGCCTGAAGCTCTGTGTAAAGGAGTTGTAGTGGAGAGTGATTTATGAGGGAGGAGTACAGGGTGCATTCAGGAGCTGGAAAAAGAATAATTTTTAAAAGCACATTTCAGGGACTAACAAAATAGGCCTGATTTAGTTCAGTTTTAAGTTATTTGAATTTGCTGCATCCAAATGCGTGAACTTGTCTACCAAGCTATCAAAGAGAGAAGATTACCTTGTTTGAGTTTGATGAAAGATATACTCAAAGTACTTATCTTTCTCTATTTACCAGTAGCGTTTGAGCTTGTAGCTGGTTCTTCTAACTTGGCCAGAAATAGAAGCCCTGGGTTTTGAAGTCCCATGTTTGGAGCTAAACCCAGGTATCTGCAGACTTATTACAGGGTCTGCTTGTACATTCTGAATCCTGGTCTTTTGCCCATAAGAGGGACAATGTACCTCTTGAAGAGTACTTCCCATTACATCTTCTTTTCTCAGGAGCTTTAGCTTTACTAATATCCATTTATGTTGGAGTTAAATTAAAATGAGGAAATCTTTTAAAAGTCATATTCTGACAGGCAGACTTTTCCTCTGTGTTTATGCTCTCTTTCTTGGATCCATATGGATTCTGTAGATTTTGAGGTTTCATTCATGATCCATTTCTAAGACATATTATTTTCCTTCTTCTCAACTGTAAGATTTGCAGATAACTCTAGAGTATTTGCAAAAATGGATATAGCTGATATGTATTTATAAATAATAAAATCATGTCTTTTTAACTTACATTTTAGAAATTTAAGTCCTTGACAACTTTAATGTGAATAAGTAGCTTGATTCTCTTGCGACTAATTTTTGGTTATTTTAACTACTAGAAAAAATTCATGTCACCCAGAGAAGAGTACAATATCCTTAGAAGAACAGATTATTGCTGGGTGGTTTTGAATAAAACCTCCTCTTAAATGAGAATTCAAATGCATTAAATCATGGATCTCCACCCCCTACCCCCCACCAAACATTAAGATAGTATTTTTAATGTCACATTTATATCCATTCAGACTTTTTTTTTTTTAGATTTTATTTATTCATTTGACAGAGACAGAGGCAGCCAGTGAGAGAGGGAACACAAGCAGGGGGAGTGGGAGAGGAAGAAGCAGGCTCATAGCGGAGGAGCCCGATGTGGGGCTCGATCCCAGAACGCCGGGATCACGCCCTGAGCCGAAGGCAGACGCTTAACTGCTGTGCCACCCAGGCGCCCCTATCCATTCAGACTTTTAAAAACTATTTCTTAATGTGTCAAATATAAAGGCAATGGGTATAAAATACCAGAAAACTGGGTGGAAAGAGAAAAAAGTCCTAATTTAACCACTCATTGGCTGGTGACCTTGAATAAGTCACTTAACACTTATTAATCATCTGTAGAATGAGGGGTCATGACTCCAGGATTCCTTTCAGCTTTAAAATTCTGTGAATTGACTCTTAGTGCTTTACAGAATGGAAAATAATAAGATGCCTGACCTGGATATGCTTTGTCTCTATTTGCTAATCATACTGGAAAATATCTCCAGGATAAAGAATTCCATTGGCACACAAATATTAATTTTGCCTTGGAAATAGCAAGACAATGGCTGATGAATATCCCTTGATACAGAGGAAGTATTTACTATAAGGCAGGCTTAAGCCAAGGAGAATATATTGTTCTTACATGACAATGTATGACTTGTATGACTTGAGAATAGAGAATCTTCTTTTATTCTAAATGAATGTACTCCTTGTTATGGGAAAAGTGACATTTTCAAAGCTGATCTTAAATTCAATAGAGTCAGGATGCATTAGACTTCACTGCAAGTTCTCAGCAATTGTTGAAGACAGTGATCAGTAAATGTTAAAAGAGGAAGGAAAGAAGGGGGGAGGGAAGAAGAAAGGAAGGAAGGAGGGGAGGAAGGAAGGAAAGAAGGAAGGAAATATAATAGTGGCTCACCAAGTGTATTTTAAATAGAGTACATTGTGAATATTTGTGCCTTAAAATGTGCTAAGATAAACTGAGTCACAAATATACGACTTTAGAGGTTTTCAAGTCATTTCTAACATGACAACAAATCTTATGAGTCTTGCTGATCTCTGCCCCACTTGTGGTGGTTTAAAAGCCATCCTTTGATATATTACATCATAACAAATAATTTGACACGTTTACACTCTGAAAAGAAGGAGATAGTCTGTCCAGTTGCTGAGGGTGAGGGCTCTCCAAGGAACCATCTCTCCTAATCCATCCATCAACCATCAATAATATGAGCCAGAGCCGTGGAGAATTTTCCACCTGCCCTTTTGATTTGAGTCCCTTCTAACTGGTCACTCATGGTAGCATTGGTTTTCAGAGGTTTGTCACAAGAGGCGCTAGGGGCAGTGCCCTGGTTCCCCCAAACGAGCAGTTCCCTCTTCCTCTTCTGGTGGCTTGAACCTCAGTGTTCCTGCAGGGTTCAGGCTTTGTGTCCTCTGCTATCCTCAGTAGGGCAGACTGGCCATGCTGTGTCTGGCTCTGGTCCTGTCCCCCTCATGGCAGGTGACAGTCAGAACAGCCCCCTGAAATCTCTTCCTCTCCAGTTATCTCCAGAGGTCCTATGGTCGGGACTTGCTGCATTCCAGTGGTTTTCCTGTTTTCCTGCTCTAAGAATCACAGCGTGGTGCTGTGTAGATAAGTCATGAGATTCAGGTGCAGTTAGCACGTAGGATATAAAAACAGGGAGAGACTGCAAAATACTCTGAGACGCAAAGCAGCAACAAAAGTTCCAGTGTGAAAGAATGAGTGACTCTGCCCAGTGCTTATAGTCTGTCATGACTCTGGCTGTTTATATTGAAGAGTAAATGAAAGGTTCTCTGAAAGAGCAAGGATTCATTACCTTGCTTCCATTCTGTATAATAAATCTTTGTGAAAGTGACAAGGCTCAAAAGAATGAGAAAGAGAGCGAGCAGAGGGAAGCCAATTTCTTAGGCATAGGAAGTGTGTATAAAAACAGCAAGGCAACTCCCCTGCCTCATCTCTGAATGGGTGAGGATCCTTTTGCTAACATTCCTCAAGGACACAGAATTGGGGAAGACTAGAACTGCCTTAGAGAGCAACAACCCCTGGCTCCCTGGTTTTCAGGCGATGGAACTGAGACTCTGAGAAATTGATTGATATCCTCAGGGTTACCAGAGAAAAGTAGGAACAAGATAAGGCTCCAGACTCTCAAATCATACTGTGTCCTTGTGAAACCAGTAAGAACAAGTTTTTGGAATAGAAAAAAACAGGTAATGATGGAAATTTACTCATTCATTTGTCAAACATTAGCCCTACTCAATGCCAAGACCCACTTCTAGGTTCTGAGAGTATAGCAATGAAACAAAAAGTCCTTGTCTCATATTCTACATTCAGCTAAGCAAATAAATATAAATTATAATGTTAGGTAATAATAAGTGCTAAGACCAAAAATAAAGCAGGTAAGGAGAAGAATGTGCTATAGGTGCTGTTTTATAGGACAGGTTACATATAAAAGGAGGTGACATTTGATCAGACACCAGAACAAAGTGAGGAAGCAAGCCATGAGAACACCTGGGAGCAGGATATGTCAAGCAGGGGCCCCAAGGCAGGACTATTTGTGTGTTTAAAACAGCAGGGAAGCCTGTGTGGCTGGGTAAGAAGGAGAGGAGGAAGAAGCCTGGAGAGTAGCCAGGGCCAGGTCCTGAAACAGTTTGGATTTTAAGTGTATTGGGAGCTATTGGAGGTTTTGGAGTAAAGCAGTGATGTTATGTGATTTACTTTTGAGAAGGATCAGCCTGATTTTAGTATGATTAATAGATTATAAAGGGGTAAGAGTGTTAACAGGGAGACACGGTTGGTAATCCAGGAGAGAAACAACAATGGTTTCATATGACACCTAGAACTCATTTTCATTCTTCTTTTACTTTGTCCACTAGGGGAGCTAAAAAGCCAAATGCTTTATTTCCTAGCTGCCCTTGTACTGCAAGGTGACAATGTAATATTGTTCTGGCCAATGAGATAGAAATGGTAGTCTGCTGAGAAGGCTTTGAGGAAATCACTGCTTTCTTGATAAGAAGGGTGACTCACATGGTTGACATTGATTCTCCCCACCCCTTTTCTCTTAATGCTCTTCCCTTCTTCCTACCTGGAATGTGGACATGATGCCTGGAGATGCAGTCGTCGGTTTATGACCATGAGGCAACAAGCCAAGAATGATATAACAGAAAACTAGACAGAGCCTGTATCCTTCATGACATCATGGGACCACTGGCCAATCCTTGACCGTATACCTCTGGATGACCTTTACACAAGCCTAATAATAACTCCCTAATGACAGGGGCCAACAAACTTTTTCTGTAAAGGGCCAGATAATAAATATTTTAGGCTTGATGGGCTAGATCGTTTCTATCACAGTTTTGTTGTTATAGCACAAAAGTAAGCCACTGTGTAAAAGAACAAGAATGGCTATGCCCCAATAAAACTTTATTTATCAAAATAGGTGGCAGGCCAGATTTGATGCTGGGGCCTCATTTGCTGATTGTTGATTTAAGCCACTGCAGTTGAGTTTTCTTCTTACTTGGAACTCTAGTCATTCTTAATTAACACACATAGATCAAAGTGGTATCTTTGGAGGTGGCAAGAAGTGATTAAATTTGGAGTATATTTGTTGCCAAGGATGATACCAAGGTCTGGAGAGTGAAAAACTGGTTGAATGATTGTGCCTTTTATTGAGATGAGAAACACTAGGGAGGATTAGGCTAGGGGAAGAGGGTGGAAAGCAAAAATTTTGTTTTGAACGTGTTAGGTTTGAGATGTCTACTTGACATACCAATAGAGGTATCAAGGAGGAAGTTGAGGGGGAAGATTAGAACTAGATCGATCTATCTATCTATCTATCTATCTATCCATCCATCCATCCATCTATCGTCATTATGGAGTAGCTGGAATTAAAGCCAGGGGACAAGATGAGATCACCTCGGGAGTGAGTACAGATAGAGAAGTTCAAGGATTGAGCTCTAATGTATTCTAACATTTAGAGGTTAAGAAAAAGAAAATGATTTGGCCAAGAGGACTCAGAAGAAATGGTCATATATTTAGGAGGAAAACCACAAGGATTTCCTAGAATCCAAGTGAAGAAAATGTGTGAAGTGTGTTATGTGCTTTAGAGAGATTTATGAGTGAGATGAGGATGAAGAATGGGCCAAACGATTTGGCAACATGGAAGTCATTAGGGCTTTGACTGGAGAGGTTTTGGTGGAGCGTTGGAGACAAAACCATAATTCGTGTGGATCCGAGACAAATGGGATGTAAGGAATTAGAAGTGTCAAGATACAAACTGTTTTGAGAGTTTTCATGTAAAGATGAACAGAAAAATACGCAACAGAAGAGAATAGATAAATAGGTTATGAGAGATTTTATGTGGGAGATATTATGGCCTCTTTCTATGCTGACGGAAATAATTTATTAGAGTTCCAGTTATGATGAACTAGGTGACTTGGACCTAATACCATTGAAGGCAACTAGACAAACTGGAAAAAAACTGTTTTAAGTCAGTTTAAAAGCATTAGAGAGCTAGAATCACAGGACTAATATGCAGGAAAATACAGAAATCCAGGGAAGTGAGTCTGGCATTTGGGGCTGCTTTGAATCTGCTGACATGTGCTGATCCAGAAGAGATGTCCAAGAGGTCGAGCAGTGCTTTTGAAAGCCACGTGGTACTAGACGACAAGTGGGAGTTCAGCTTGACACCTCCCCCTCCCGCCTTGCAACCTTTGGACTGAGGCTCTGAAGATCTGTATCATAAGGGGGAAGTGGAAACAAACCAGCCTTCACATGAATTGTAGTCTATCCTTGAAACATTTGGGTGATTTGGAAACTATTAATCCCTGAGATGGATTAAGATGACAGGCTAATAATACCTGTAGAAGACTGGCAAAAGGGAATAAAAATCCTCATTAAAAGAAGATACGATTATCCTTCAAATAATTTCTCAATTTTTCAAATGGAACGTCTGAAACACAATCAGAGAAAACCAGACACATAAGCAGACAAAACAACATAAAATGAAAATAAGCACACACAGCAGATAATGAAAACAGAACAGCAGCTCTAGATACTGGAATTATCAAACATCAACTTTAAAGATAATGTACTTACCATGTTTCAGGAGATACAACCGAGTTGGAGATCTGGGAACTATTAAAAAAGTAACATAGATTCAAAAAACAACTAAACAGAAATTCTAGAACTCAAAACATAATAACTAAAATGAAAAACTCAGTGCACAGGCTTAGCAGAAGATTATACATAACTGAAGAGAAAACTATTACAATAGAATAGAGTCAGAAGAAAATATCCAGAATTAAGCATAGGAGGGCAAAAGAGTGAAAAAAACAAAAGAGCGACTAGCATCATAGCAATTATAATGAGAATAGCTAACATATATGTAACTGGAGTCTCAGAGGAGAGGATAGAAAGAATTGAGCACAAGCAATCTCTAAAGAGATATTAGGTAAGAATTCTCTGTAGATCAAGAAATACATCAATACACAATGAACTTTGGTCAAGATTTTGATCTTGTATTGATGTATTGCTTGATATACATATATGTATCATAAAATATATATATTTTAACGCACACCTAGATAACATAGTGAAACAATAGAAAACCAAAGACAAAAAGAAAATCTTAAATCCAACCATAAAAAAAAAAAAGACATTTCTGCAAAGGAGCAACAATTATACAGCGGACATCTCAACAGAAGGAATGGAATCAAGAAAATATTGAAGTGGTATTTTCAATGTGATGACAATCCTAGCAAAGTACACCCAAGAAAAGTATCTGCTAAGAATTAAGGTCAAAGAAGATATGTTCACACAAAACTCTGAGATACATCACTAGCAGACATGCAACAGATGAAATAATTAAGCATACTTTTCAGGGGCACCTGTGTGGCTCAGTAGGTTAAGCATCTGCCTTCAGCTCAGGTCATGATCCCAGGGTTCTGGGATCGAGTCCTGCATCAGGCTCTCTGCTTCTCCCTCTCCCTCGGCTGCTCCCCCTTCCTGTGCTCTCTCTCTCTGACAAATAAATAAATAAAATCTTTGAAAAAAATTTAAAAAAAATTAAGCATGTTTTTCAGACATAAGGGAAATGATCTCAGATCAAGATTAGGGATGCAGGAAGGAATGGAATGCAATAAAAGTGGTATTTTGTGGAACTTGACAAGCTAATTAAAATTTATATAAATATGCAAAGCATCAATAATAACTAAGACACTCTTGAATAAGAACTATAAAGCTTGGCTCTAACTGAAAAACTACACATAATTATTAATTACAAATTATAATAGTTGACAATTTGGAGTGAGGCACCCCCCAAAGAAGGTGATTTCTGGAGAAGGAATACTTCTGGTAGCTGAGGAAATGAGTGTCTTTGTCCTGAAGAAGGAATCTGGATAACATCACAGTGTTCACTACATCAGGATAGTGGTTACCTACAGTGGGCAGGTTGAATTAAGTCAGCCTCTCAATGGTATCATGAAGAATTTGGTTTCTGTCTTTGCTTCTGCTCTGCCACCTCAGTGTGTTGGCTTTTCCCCATAGGCTGGCTGCTGTTTTTCATGGCCCCAAAAGGGCTGCTACTATTCTTGCTTCTGAAAAAGATGATAGGCCCTGTCTTGTGAACTTTTTAAAAGTGAGGCAAATAGTCTCAGGAGCCCCCAAGGTCTTCACCTCACATTTCACTGACCAGAATTGTGTCACATGCCATTCCTAAACCAACCCAAGTGAAAGAGAATGCAACTACCATGATGGGCTTAGATGAATCAGGATTCTTCCTCTGGGTGAGAGGAGTAGGTGAGTGGTAGGTTAAACCTAGGTTCCCCTGAATTTCTTTAGCAAGGTAGAATGGCGTTTGGGTAGGCAAACTCAGTATCTGCCAAGTGATAAAACTGAAGAGCTTAGACTCATGTCAGTTGGATGCAAGATATAAAAAGAGCAGAAAAGTAGGGGTAGCAGGGCAGAGACACATCTGTGTTGAGATCAGCTGGCAAGCCCTAATTGTGAATGGCACATGACTGTGTGCTGGACTTTTCAGACTCTTTGACTGGCTAACGTTAGGGTGATCGAACTGTCTCTTGACCTTGTGGCTCACCAAAATAGGAGATGCTTGACTTCAAAAATATGTTTACAGCAACAGATTATTTCCACTGTCTTCAGCATAATGTCTTTTCCTGTACCGCTTATTCAACACAATTTTATACTGGATTTTGCCAGATCAATCTACATTTTAATGCAGAATAAACATCCAATCTAGAAATCAAGTTCGTTCAGAGACCAGGGAAACATGTCCACAGTGTACTATTAAGGTGCCATGCTGTCAGATTTGAAAGCCTCCTGCTGGAGAACATAATCTATAAAGCATGTTTCCCTGTTTTACTTTATTATATTGGTAAAACTCTGTTGGTTATTATTTTCCTCTGCCTGTTTCCAAACACTGATGTCCTGATGTGGACCTGGACTAATCAGTGGCCTTTCAAGTACATCCTACATCCGCCCTGAAAGAGCAAAGCAATTCAAGGACACACTTATGGTCATCATGTACAGATCTCTTTTTCCTCCCTCAGCTTCTTTCAAAACACGCGTTCTGTTATAGCAAACACGCTGGTAAGTACACTCTATAAATAGGTTTGAAAATAGGTTAAAACGTATCACTCTAATGTCACATAATGCATGTGCAATGGTACAGCCATGCCGTCTTGATCATTCTGCACAAATGCCACAGAAATTGACTGATGAGGATTAACTGAGCTCCACTGTATCTGAGGGACCTCTTCAGAGCATAGAATTAAGTAGCATTCTTTACCAACAGAGCACAATTCTCAGTAAGAGCCAACGTGCTCAACAATAGTATGAACATTTCAGTCATATAGGGCTTTCTGAGAGTTACAAGTATTGTTTCAAGGGAAATCAGATCAGAAATACAAAGGAAAAAGAAATAAGAGTACCGAATTATTAAGGAGGCCATGTAAAAGCTCCATAAATTCTCATCTATTCTGTACTAAGCAGTCCTTTAAAAGAATTGCTTAGCAGAAGTTATTTGTGTGTGTGTGTGTGTGTGTGTGTGTGTGTGTGTGTGTGTGTGTGTGTTTTGTGACTACCAAGATTTCATTTTCAGGGGCGCCTGGGTGGCACAGCGGTTAAGCGTCTGCCTTCGGCTCAGGGCGTGGTCCCGGCGTTGTGGGATCAAGCCCCACATCAGGCTCCTCTGCTGTGAGCCTGCTTCTTCCTTTCCCACTCCCCCTGCTTGTGTTCCCTCTCTCGCTGGCTGTCTCTGTCTCTGTCAAATAAATAAATAAAATCTTTAAAAAAAAAAAAAAGATTTCATTTTCAGATTGACCAAAAAGCTTCCAATTCAGAGGACTACATCATTGGATTAACATAATGAGCCCCTTTAAGTTTAGGAGGTCTTTTGGAAGTAGCAGCTGCCCCTGGAAGCTATGAACAAATATACAAATGACCAGTGCGAGTATGATGTAAAGAAAACCTGAAATAAATCTCATCAACTTTCTCTGGGCTGGCAGGAAAACCTGAGTCTTGGGAATCTCTTTGACAATTTCAGAAAATGTCCACACATGTCACAGTGAGAAAACTTTTCAGTTGCGTTATTCCTACCTCCTTTGACCCAGCTCTCCTCAGAACCAGTGACTCTGTGGTCAGCCTATGTATGGACAGGGTTATAGAGAGGAGAAATCATCCAAAACCATTTCTCCTTCCAGATCTAGGGAAGATCTTACTAATTATTACTTATGTCATGTTACTCTCCCAGCCCCTTGTGTTAAGATGAGACCTCAGAATCCTTCTTTGTAACGGGCTCCAAGGGACTGGAGAGTGACTCAAAGACTTTGCCTGATGATTGTTATTTTTGTCATCTTTATCATTAACGAATACTGTATAGTAATAAGCTGTTTGGGTCTACCTTTTATATTCTCTTTCCCACTCATTCTTTGTTATATAGTGGTTGTTGGAAACCTTTTATAAAATTTTCACAATATACTTTTGAATTTGCTGTTGATTTTACTTTAAATCATTAACCTTGCTCAGTTAAGACAATGTCTACTTTAGTTTTCCCCATTGACATCTCTTTGCCCTGCTCTCAAATATCCATGGCTTCTTACTGAAATGTTTTCATTTGTGTGCAAGGAAACATGTCCAACTCACTGAGCCCTCTTCCACTGCAGAAAGCTTCATTTCTCTCCCTTTGGTGTCCCTTTCTGGACCCAAGGTTCTCCTTGTCCAAAGACTGAAGGTTCTGGTTCAGAGGAAGCCACACAGCCTGGGAATGGCATGAAAGACTCTACAGAAGAGTTTAATTTGGGTAGAAAGTGACTGGACAGAGTTTTGCTGGGAATTAAGACAGGCTAGTGCAGGAGGCATCATGAAAAAGGAAAAGCATATCTGTGGCCCACCCGCTATGCGCCTATACAATGTTCATTATGACCCCGCTTTCTTACTGGCAAGCTGAATTTGCATTTGGTCAGTAATGTGCCCAGCTAAAGTGACATCTTCTACAACTGTCTCTGGGGTTCCTGGGTCCTGGATGACATCACTGAGCTGCAACACAAGCTCTTGCTTGGTAACCTCTATACTACATACTGTGCAAGATAAAGAAACCTCTTAATTATTTAAGTCACTGCAGCACTATTTCTGTCGCTCGGGGTTGAATGCAGTCCTAATAGAGCAGGGTTTCTGGTGACCTCAGTACTATTGACATTTTGAATTTAATCTTTGTCCTGTTGGGTGGGGGTGGGAGTTGTATTATACACTGTCGGACATTTAGCAACATCTCAAACCTCTGCCCACTCAGTGCCTAGTTGTGACAACCAGGTTGTTTCCCAACATTGCCAAATGTCCCCAGGCAAGAGAAGGAGCACAATCACTGTGGTTCCTAGAGACAGAACCTCCAAAGCCATGGATGTATGAATCTGTGCATGTACCCAAGTGGTTTGAGTTTATGATGCTTTTATTCAAATGTTTTGGAGTCTTTTTAGTGCAGCTTCTAATTTCCTTTTTATAGCACTCCCCCCTTGAATGTTTTTGGTTCTTCTGTGGCGTTTACAAGCTAAGCACTGTCTTTCGAATCATTGCATTTTCCCTTGTTAATTACTGTTGCCTCTCTCTTAAAATTAACATAACTTTTTAATTTAATTAAAACAAAAGATTCTGCTTTTCCCTTCCCCTGAGATACCTCTCTGTTCATTTTTTATATTTAGTTTGTTAGAGGTTTGGAATTCAATTTTTAAACTGTGAGGAATTATTTCTATTTTATAAATAATATTTAATATTTATTTGTGAATGCCCAAAATACAAACTGCATAAATTAAAACTGAATGATATCATCTACAAGAAGCTAGCTCCACATGGTCCACACCTTGATTAATTTCCTGACATATTTCTTGTTCCTAATTCTCTCTTTCTATTGTTAGTAATAACAGACACATTTATTATGTGATGTAAGCAGGAAAGAGAGGATAAGATGAACCTGAGGTTACCTGGGTTCTACCTGGGTGGTGGAGTGTGGAGGTACGTGCCGTGGTGGCAGATGGCAGTTTTGGGCAGATGCAGTCCCATACCAGGACACCGGTGTGATGAGCAGAGCACAGGCTCAGCCCTACTCTGAGACTACTCAGCCCCCCCAGCCCACACCTGGTACATTAAATGCCCAGCTCAATCGTATAGTGGCTTACGGCACATGAGTTGTTGCAAAGGAGGTTAGAAGCCATTCTGGCTTTTGTTAACGCTCAGAAAGAGGTTCTGGAACAATGTTCCAGCCTGTTGCCCAACAAAATGAGCAGGTTTGGTTAGGATGAACTCTTATATGCTGGTTTCCAGAGTTCAGGGGATTGGGCATCAACTGCATCCCAATTTAATATTTTTTAAATTATAGACACAGCCTCCAGATAAGGGAAGGAGTAGCCTGTCATTTCCACATGTCATCACTAGGTTCCTGAGTTTTATAAGACAAAACATTTGAAAGTTTCTCTTCATTGCTCCTCAAAATTATCCTTATCCTCTCCCTGGTCTTTGTAGTTGAAAACAGAAATTCCTTCTCAGGGCTAAGAGTCATCCTTGTTAAGTTATACCAAATGGATACACATGTTTATTTCTAATGAAATTAACAAAGGATTTTCTGTCTTTGGGCCCAATTCTGATATGCGAATTCTGAAGCCCATGCTAAGTAGAATAACTGATAAAATAATATATACTCTCTTGGAGTGCCATCTGAAAGCACAATGATAATGCCCTCGGGAAATTGTAGCAATCAAAATGTAGTGCATGAGCCTCTGGTTACATGTTTCTTATTAAACAGAAAAACAATAGAAATGTCAGAATAATAATAAAGGCAAACACTCCAAAGTCTCATATCCACAGACTAAGATGAAAAAGCATATTGACAGGATATTACTGCTCTGGAAATCGAGAAAGAAAATCTGGCGGATTACAGAAGTCATGGTCTGTGATGTCTTTATTTCAGAAAATAGAGATATGTAGAAAGAACTCTGCAACTCTGCAATAACTCTTTCACTGCAGAGTAGAGAGAACACTGGGGAAGTGGATCTTTTATGACTAGTAATGGTTTTTTTATGAGGCAAGGTGGGGCCTTTGGGGCCTGGATTCTTCTGAAGGAGGGTTAGAAACTGCTGTGTAAGTTTTTGTTGTTTGTTTCATAAAGAAGATTAGAACCATGCACTTGGTCAATCCAAGTCCAAAACAAGTTTCGCTCAGTTTATGTAGAGGTTTGGGGAGCCAGTTGGAAGTCAGTGGGCGTGAAAGCCGCTGACCCAAGGCAAGGGTGGCCTGTGGCTCAGAGCTTCAAGGGTTACCTCACCCTCAGAGGCTGGCCAGTCTGGTGACTTGAGTCAGGTTGCTCAACCTCTCCAAATCTCAATTTCCTAACCGTATGGATGGTATTGGTGATGACTGCATCGCAGGACTGAGGGTAAACAAGAGTGGGTCATGTATGAAGAACTTAGCAGTGAGACTTGGCACACAGTAACCAACAAATAGTCAAGAAACTGAAAAACTCATTCTAACTCTTAGGTTACTGAGACATCTAATGAGTTAGAACAAGAAGGAGAAGGGTCTAGGAATCTGCATTTTTTAAAAAGGTTTATTTATCTTAGGGCACGTTCAAGGGCAGGGAGGGATGGTGGGGAACAGAGGGAGAGGGAGAGAAGCAGACTCCCTGCTGAGCATGGAGCCCAACCCAGGGCTTCATCTCATGACCCTGAGATCATGACCTGAGCCAAAAGCAAGAGTTGGATGCTCAATCCACCAAGCCACCCAGGCGCCCCAAGGAATCTGCATTTTTAGTAAGGCCAAAATGCGAGGCTAATGTACCTGAGTTTTGAAACCCATCCATTCCTACCGACGCAGCTCAGAACCCTCTTTTGGAGTCTACTCCAAAAAGTGATTGACCATGAGGATTCCCAGTTTGCTCAATTGATCTGAAAATCTGGAATCTGGAAACAAATCTGGACATGGGATTTCCAGGTAGCTGTGAATGAGGTGGTTTGGGGCAGCAGGTTACTTCTCACCCATCCTTTGGGGCCCTGGGATGAGGACAAGGAAGTTGGGCTTGGCAGGCTCACTGCCCTGCCCCAGACCTGAAGGCGAGGTCAGGACAGGAAAGAGCAGGCGCTTCTCTAAGATGCTGGATCTATATTCCAGGAGCGCACAGATGACATGGCTTCTCTGACAAGGGACATTCAGGGAGTGACCTGGGGCCACTCCAGTGCCCAGTCCATCCACTGCTGAGCAATTAGTCTAGGCAGGGGCTGGAATGTAGGTCTGTTTGGTTTAAGACAAGCCCTGGAGCAGGAAGAAGTTACTTCCCTAACTTCTCTCTCTCAAGGGAGACAGGAAAGAATGTAAGACATTGTCCTTCCCCACTTCTTTCTCCTTCCAGAAAGTCTTGCTGTAACTGTAACGGCTATGTTACTCTTAAAAATACTAATATGAATATGCCTTCTTAAAAAAGCAATTCTATCTGCTAGGGGCTGTGCTCGGGACTTTACAAATCTCAGCTCCTTTCATCCTGACAACTACCCTGTCAGGTAAATGTCATATTGTCATTTAGATGTGGCAGCTGGGGCTCAGGTGTGTTAGGTGGGAGCTTGATCCTAAGTGACACACAGGATTCTGTTCCAGGTCTGTTTGGTTCCAAAGCTTGTCCCCCCCCCCTTTTTTTTGACAATGCGTCTAGTTATACTTGTTTATTGACCTGCTTATTATTTGCCCTCCCATGCAACGAAATGATCTGCTCGTGCATGCACGTGCACACACACACGGAAAAAGTTTAATATGCTAGATTTGACTCGTTGTGTTATTTAACACTGACCTGTATTCATGCTCATTCAGATGATCATCTTGTTTATATATTTTGAACTTAAAAATCAGGATATATTCCTCAACAAAGGAGTTGGCTTTTTTTTTTCTTTCTCATTTGTGAATGCTTGCGTCTGAGGAGACAGCAACAGGGGAGACAATTTGACACTGAGGCTGTCTCAGAAAATCTGGGACAGATAAACAGTTGCTGTCAACTGTCAATACACAAAATATTAAAAGGATGGTTGTCCGTCATCATGGCTAGTTGCTTAAAAACTGCACAAAACACAATTTCTCTCTTCCTCTTTGTCATTATTTTTTTTTTTCTTAAAGGAAAGTGTGTATGTGTTTTCTGCCTTAGAAATAAAAGTCAGGAGAAAAGGGACAATTAAACACCAAGAGGAATGAGTCAGGGTTGATAAAGACACAGAGAAGCCGAGGATGGGGTGGTCATTTCTCCCAGAACTCTCATAAAAAGGGCAATGCGTCTGCAGACGCATCAGGACAGTTGGGGGTGATGGACAGCAGGCACCGGGCTGGGAGACCTGCAGACGCAGAAATCAAATAGTTTCCCTATAAAGCAAAACAGCGAGGAAATTAATGGCTTATGGAAAACAAAGCCACAATCTGGTGACTGCTTTTAGGAAGGCCTCTCCCCTCAGCCCTGGGCGAACCAGAAAATCCAATAGGAAGTTTTTATCATTTAATGGCAGGAAGGGGCCATTAGCATCCAATATGCCCAGAGCACACCAAACAGAAATATTCCTTAGATTTGTAATTAACTCTTCAAAGTGCTAAGTCTGCTTAAAAAAAAAAAAAAATGCCCCCTGACAGTTTAAGGGTGGGAGCAGTGCTTTTTTAATGCATGACTTATGAGATCCAGCAGGCACTGAGAAACTCTCCAGCCAATTAACATCCTTGGAAACTGCTTTAGTAAAGGAAGGCGAAATGGGCAGTTTAATTACATAGGCGTCTGTGCCCTTATTTCTCTAATTCCTCAATTAATGGGTCTACAAATAGCTTGGAGGAGAATAATTCAGTGGCCTAACATCGCAGCAGGCGACTCTAAACCTGTTAGTGCTGACATTTTTTTTTTCTTTAAAAATAAGTGGAAGTTGTGTCTCTTGCTTTCTAAGTAGAAAATTATTTCCCTGTACAAATGGGCCTTTAATAGAAAGCTACTGGGAATAGAGCGGTATTTAAAGTGATCTCCATAGGAGACTGTTTTGGACTTCCCTCAATTCAGGGGGGCATATGTGGTCACGGGGATACTGATGAGTGGGGACCTATGGAATGATGGGATGTGAATGCTTTATTAGTGAAGAAGCAGACAAGATCCCTCACTGATTTCACTACGCAACACGAAGAATATGAGAAATACTGAGGCCCGAATTCTTGTCCTCTCAAGACTTAACAGCTACTTCTTTGGAGTGCAGGCACTTACTTGATGATAAGAGACGGCCTTCAAGTGGGGGCTCTGCTAGCAGAGATTTTCATATTGTTCTATATTTCCTTGTACCCTAAGTTCAAGATCCTGTGCAATCTTGAAAAAATAAACCCTATGATTCCATGCTTTTATTTCACTGGCAAATCGGAGATCATTTTGTGTGTGAGTGGCAATATGCCATTATCAATTGTTTTCTTTTTCTATAATTTCGCAATAGCTGTGTCACATTTGCACAATAGGCAATCCTGTCAGAGTGTTACAGTTGCCTTTAGGTTAGATCCAATAAGCAGTAGGTTTAGCTTAGTAAGTACCTGCAAGATCCCATCATGGTGTGGAGGAAAGGGAACCCTAGTGCACTGTTGGTGGAATGTAAATTGGTGCGGCCACTATGGAAACAGTATGGAGCCTCCTCAAAAAGTTAAAAATAGAACTACCCTATGACCCGGCAATCCCACTTCTGGGTGTGGATCTGAAAGAAATAAAGTCACTCTCTCGAAGAGACCTCTGCACCCCCATGTTCACTGCAGCATTATTCACAATAACCAAGACTTGGGAGCAACCCAAGGGTCCATTGATGGATGAGTGGATAAAGAAAATGGGAGACAGATATATGTACTCCCTCACAATGGAATATTATTTGGCCATAAAAAAGAAGGAAATCCTGACACCTGTGACAACATGGATGGACCTCGAGGGCATTATGTCAAGTGAAATAGAGAAAGACAAGTACTGCATGTCTCACTTATATGTGTAATCTTAAAAAAGAAAAAGCCAAACTTATTAAAAAAAGAGAGTAAAATGGGCTTGCCAGGGGCTGGGGGAGAGGTGGAAATGGGGGAGATGTTGGTTAAAGGGTACAAACTTCCAGTTAAAAGATGAATAAGTTCTAGGGGTCTAATATATAGCATGGTGACTATAGTTAACAGTACTGTATTATACACTTGAACGTTAAGAGAGTAAATCTTAAATGTTCTCAATACACCCAAAAAAACTGTAAGTATGTGAGGTGATGGATATGTTAACTGACATTCTTGTGTAATCATTTTGTAATATATGCATATATCAAATAATCACATTATACACCCTATACTTATACAATGTTATATATGTTATATATTAGTTATATCTCAACAAAGCTAGAGAAAATAAGGTCCTATCATGGGATTTATCCCATACTTTAAACTTCCTCCAGATCAATCATTCCTCTGAGCCTGGGTGAACCCTAGTTGAGGTATAGAGCTTCATGTGGGTTTAGTAATAGAGGTCTATCCCTTTTAGTCCCTATTCGGAACACGAACTCACAGAAATCTAATGAGGTTTGCGGTTTGTTCAGAAAGGGTCTTGAAAAGTAAAATTTCAGTAGTCCAAGGCAACTGGGATATCAATCTTTTCAGCTTTCCCTGCAGAGCTGGGTCCTGAGGCTGGTAAGTAGAAGCCAAGGGGCACAGGCTGAGAGCCAGAAAGCAGCTCAGAGACTTTGGCTACACACTTAGTGGAGTGTGGCTGGCCTCTTCCATGTCAGGATTTCCTCCCTTGGCCTAGAGTCCAGCTATCCAGGGACTTAAGCACGTGGTAAATTGCCGTCTAATGCTGGGCCCTCAGGAGCATCACATAGGCCACCAGCTTATGAGGACTGTGGGTTTTTAAGCTTAGTTGTTAGTCACTAGTAGTAACTTGGAAAACTTACTGCATCCCCAGGCGAAACCATGAAAGCTTATTTAAGCTGTAATATAACTGAAATACAATATGATGAAATAGAGTTTTTGATTTATCTTAAATGCTTGTGCTTGAGAAAAACCTAGCCTACCTAGAAAAGCTGAAAGGGATTCTAAAAAAGCCGCCTGAACCCTGCTCCTTCTTTTTTTTTCCATTTTAGAGCATTTTACTATTATTTTTTTAAATAATTTTTTATTATGTTATGTTAGTCACCATACAGTACATCCCTAGTTTTTGATGTAGTGTTCCATGATTCATTATTTGCGTATAACACCCAATGCACCATGCAGTATGTACCCTCCTTAATACCCATCACCGGCCTCTCCCAATCCCCCACCCTCCTCCACTCTGAAGCCCTCAGTTTGTTTCCCAGAGTCCACAGTCTCTCATGGTTCATTCCCCCTTCTGTTTACCCCCCCCCTTCATTCTTCCCTTCCTTCTCCTACCAATCTCCCTGATATTTCTTATGTTCCATAAATGAGTGAAACCATATAATTGTCTTTCTCTGCTTGACTTATTTCACTTAGCATAATCTCCTCCAGTCCTGTCCAGTTCCTGCAAATGTTGTGTAATCGTTCTTTCTGATGGCTGAGTAATATTCCATTGTATAAATGGACCACATCTTCTTAATCCAGTTATCTGTTGAAGAGCATCTTGGGTCCTTCCACGATTTAGCTATTGTGGACATTGCTGCTATGAACATTGGGGTACATATGGCCCTTCTCTTCACTACGTCTGTATCTTTGGGGTAAATACCCAGTAGTGCAATTGCTGGATCATAGGGTAGCTCAATTTTTAACTTTTTAAGGGACCTCCACACTGTTTTCCAAAGTGAGCCCTGCTCCTTGTTATATCCAAGAACGTGTCAAAGCATCCAGCTTCCTTTTCCTTCAGATTTGTATCTTCTCTCCCAGCAGATTTGTATCATTTGTTCTAGGAGTTGAGAGTTTGCCCCCCCAACTCATAAATGGAACAAAAAAAGGGAGAGGACAGAGAGGGAGAAAGGAAGAAAATAAGAAAGGAGATGAAAGAGGGGTTATCTTGAGATGGAATTACCTTCAAGTGACAGTAGAAAAAAGAAAAGTAGGCGTGCCTAGGTGGCTCAGTCGGTTAGGGGTCTGTCTTTGGCTCAGGTTATCATCTCAGAATCCTGGGATCCAGCCTGGTATCAGGCTGCCTGCTCAGTGGGGAGAGTCCGCTTCTCCCTCTCCCGCTACCCCTCTCCCCACCCACTTGCACTTGTGCGCACGCGCATGCTCTCTCTCTCTCTCTCTCTCTCTCTCTCACTTTCAAATAAATACATGAAGTCTTAAAAAAAATAAAAGAAAAGTAACTTGCACACTGTTGCTGTCTGTAATGAGCAGGGCAGGCAGCCAAGTTGTTCTAGAAGGGTGGGAGGAAGAAAAAGTAGACTGTAGGGAGAGGTAAGGGGCATCTTGATGGTATTACGGATTTTAACAGTGTGGCAGGTCACAGCCTCTGGAGATGGCTGTGAAAATACCTTCCATTCCACATGCTCTTCTCCAGTGTGACCCTGCCACTCTGCCGTCGAGGGGAAGATGTCTAAGCCTCTTCTGCTGGAATGCAGATGGATTTATGACTCCCTTATCACTAACAGAACACAGCTGAAGTGACGCTACGGGACTTTCGAGACTAGATCGTAAAAGGTAACGCAGCTTCTGCCTTGTCTGCTAGGAGACTAACTTTGGGAGCCCAGCTGTGTCGAGGGTGCCACCCTGTGAGGCCACCAGGAGAAGCCACAGGAAGGCACTCCTGTCCGTAGTCTCTGTTCAAGCACTGGACATGTGAGTGGAGAAGCCCCCAGGTGAGCCAAGCCCTCCATCAGTGAGTCACCCCCAGATAATCAGGTCTGCAGCTGAGGCCCCAGACATCATGCAGCAGAATCAAACCATCTCTGCCATTCCTTCCTGAACCCTTGACCAAACAGAATTGTGGCTGTCATTTTATACCATCAAGTTAGGGGTCATTTGCAGCAAAAATAACTGGAACGAATAGCAATTGCCATTCTTATTGGAAATAATTGCCCCTCCTCCTATTTGTAACAGTGTTCTCAGACCTAGGCTTGCAATCCCCTTGCATCAAAGAAACCCAGGTATGCTCAAGCAAACCCTTCTGACCTGGGGAAATGTGACTCACATCATCTAAGGGCCAAGCCCTCTGGATACCTAAACTTCTCCGCTCCTTAATGAGATAATATATTGTCTATGCAAAGAAGGCATTTATGGGTAACATGAAAGGCCCGGACAATTCACAAATGGAAAGGAATGTGAGACGGAGTTGGAGTTGGCAAAGCCTTTGAATCACTCCAGCCCACCAGCCTGTCAGCCACTTCTCAGCTCCAAGTGGCGTTGACAGCCCCTGCTAGCGTCCACCTGTGAGCACTCACCGTTCCACCGAGAGAGCCGGTTTTACCTTTGGACGTTTCAGACTGGGAGAACAGTAGTGTTCCTTGCATTGTGCCCGGGCTGTTTACTTCTGGTTTTCACACGTTGCACCACATTGTACTCGGTAAGCCCGAGTCTAATCTCTTTTTCAAAAATTTAATGGAGAACGAATAGAGAATGTTAGAATCAAATTGTTTTGTGCAGACAGCATTTAACTGTTACAACAGACTCCCCTGTTCTTCCCACCAGTTTTAACCATTATAAAATGTACAATCCAATGGCATCTAGCACGTTCACAATCTTGCGCAATCATCACCTCTATCAGGTTTCAAAACGTGGACTTTTAAACTTACTCTTTCTCTACAGCTTTCTTCATGAAGCCTCTTACCTTTCAGAGTTCCTCTTTTGTTAAGCTCCCACTTCAGGACTCCTCCCCCTTCCAAGCCCTGAGTTGAGAAGGAACCTACAGGGCCTGGAAGTGTCTGCCCCAGGCAACTGGGCTTAGGTCTTCCAGTCAGGTCAGAGCCGTTTCTCCTCTCCATTCAAAGGGTCAAGTGGGGATGATTACCTTCTTTGTAAAGACTGCATACAGGTATTTTGCATTTGCAATAATTTTAGTATCTGAAGTCTGTTAAGGTCTGAAGCCAGAAGTTGGGCACAGATTGGCCCCTGGAATAGCTACAAGGGTGCGAAGTACGATATGAGCTTCCGGTCACCAACCGCCTGGCTGTTGCTCCGTGGCAGTGCTGGGACACCTCTCTGAAGGCCAGAAGAGAGCCCCGGGGTACCAAGGGATGATTCAGGAAGAGTGACAGTTAGGTCTGCCCTAACGCACCCTGAAATATTAGAGGAAGAAAAGGACTCGAAGAGTATCTAGTCCAACCTTCTCATTTTACAAATGAAGAAACCCAGAGAAGCAAATTTAATGATTCCTAATCCCACAACTAGTTAGTGACAGAGCAAGAACCAGAGGTCATATTAATCTAGAGGTCATGGGGCTTTGGAAGCAGACAGATCTAGAGTCAATCCTGGTTGTATCACTTATCAGTATAATATGCCTATAACCCAGTAATTAAATTCTGGCTGTTTAACCAAGATAAATGAAAAAGGCTTGTGCAATAGTGTTTATGGTAACATTATTCAGAGTACACCCCAAAGAAAACAATCTAAAGAGCCATTAACAGGATAGTGGGCAGACAAAAATTGTGGTGTGTTCAAACAACAGACTACTACTCAGAAATAACTACTGATACAAACAGCAATGTGGATGAATCTCAAAGACATTACGTTGAACAAAAGAAGCAAGAAACAAGAGTACATATTGTTCATACTGTGCATACATACTGTCATTCTGTTTATATGAAGTTCAGGAATAGCCAACATCTGTTCTAGATTACCGTAGTAATACACAAACAGTGCTTGCCTATAAGGGGGCAGGGATTTACTGCAAGTGGGGCACAAGGAATTTTCTGGGTTGGGGTGGTGGTTATATGTGTGTGTACATTTATCAAAAATGAATGGATTCTGTACTTAAGATAATGCATCTCATTCTATGTAAATTTTCCTTCAATTTAAAAAATATATTTGGTTTTTTGGGGGGCTCCTGGGTTTCAGCTCAGGTTATGATCTCAGGGTCGTGGGATCAAGCCCCACATTGGGCTATGCTCAGTGGGGAGTCTGCTTGAGGTACTCTCCCTCTCCCTCTGCCCCTCCTGGCTCTCTCTCACTCTCTAAAATAAATAAATAAATCTCAAAAAAAATAAAAATTGTATTTGCTTTTTAAAAACATAGACAAATACGGTAGAGGTTTGTTTTAATTATGAGAAAATACTATGATCAACTCTATGCCAATAGATATGAAAAATTAGACGAAATAGTGAATTTTCTAAGAATTTCAAAATAACCAAAATTATCTTAAGAAAAAAAAATGGACACCTGAATTAACCAAATACCATGGAGAAAGCCTAATCAGTCAAAATCTCCCCTTGCTCCTTCCCAAATACTCAAGATAAATTTAGAATTGAGTTTGACCAAACCACAAAGCAACTGTACAAAGCATTTGGTCCTTGAACAACATGGGGGTGGGTTGGGGCGCCAATCCCCCGCGCAGTTGAAAACCTGAGACTAACTTTTGAATCCCCCCAAACTTAACAATGACTAGTCTACTGGTGAGAAGAAGCTTTACTGAATACAGTTGATTGACACACGTTTTGTACGTTGTATGTGTTATATACTATATATTTTTATAATAAAGTAAGCTAGAGAAAAATGTTATTAAGAAAATCATAAAGAAGAGAAAATACATTTACAGTACGGCACTGTATTTATATTTAAAAAATCCATGTATAAATGGACCTGCACAGTTCAAATACCCAAATGTATCTGAGAATTTAAAAAGAAGAAATAGTCACCCAACCAATTTCATAAGGTTAATATGAAAACTATGACAAGGAAAGAAAGTTACAGACCTAATATAACTTCAAGGAATATATGAAAAATTTCCAGGTAAAATAGTAGTTAAATTGAGAAAGGCATTTTAAAAATTATCAACATTGTCACACAGAGGAGAAAACAATGGCCTTTTTGATAGACGAAGCTGGACTAACTTGATAGCATGAAAAAAAGAAAAGAAATCTTGATGTTTCACATTATACTCAAAAATCAACTCCAGATGAAGTCAGTATAGTGGTTACCTTTCAGGAGTGCAATTTCTGGAAGGGGTCACACCTGGAATGCTAGTATTGTTCTCTACCTTGATTTCTATTCTTATTAGTTAGGGGTGTTTGCTTTGTAAATAAGCATCAAACTTACTCCTAAGATTTGTGCACTCTTCCATATGTATGGTGTATTATTATTAAAAAATAGTTAAAATCTCAGTGTTATGCATATGTTTTGTTATTATACTTTGCACTTTCCTTTATGTTTGAAAATCCTTATAAAAATAATTCTTGTGGGTCCACGCATGCGAGGCAATCTGAGGAAAGCCCATGTGGTGGTTTGATGGGATGCTGTAGATGGCTTGGGTAATGGGCACATCTGTCCTCTGCAGCCTCTGGAGAGAAAAATCACTTACTTGATTGATATTTCTAAGCTCAACATCTGGTCATGTCATCCCTCATTTGTAGGCTTACGGAAGAAAATTCAAAACTCCTCGCTAAGATATATGAAAGCATTCATTTTCCAGTAGTCTCAAGTCCCAGATGTGCCTGCCTCCTTCAGTGTCACATCGCCCCACCCCCAGTCCGCTCCTCTCTACTGGATGGGTCAGTCATGTGGAAACATTCCAAGGGGGTTGTATCTCCATATCTTTGCTGTCCCCTGTATGTAGTAATCGCCTCACCTCCATCTCAGCCCATCGGGCTACTACAAGGCTTTTAAGGACTAGTGCTTATGTCTCTTTTTCTCTGAGGTCTTTCTTGATGCAATGGAGCAGAGCAGAGCCTTCACTTCTTCACACTACCACTTTGCCTTACAGTTGCAATGGTTTGTGGGGTTTTTAAAAATTAGTTTTATATGCAGGTGTGTAAGCAGCACAGTTAATCCTTTTCTAAAAAGAAAGTATTTCCTTTTTTACTTCTTAGAGAGAAAGAGCAGATTTGACTTATTTGACTTGTATTCCCTTATTTCCTTATTTGACAGAGAGAGCGCGCACGCACAAGCAGGGGGAGCGGCAGAGGGAGAGGGAAAAGCAGGCTCCCCACGGAGCAGGGAGCCTCATGTGGGACTAGATGCCTAGATGTGGGGCTCCATCCCAGGGTCCTGGGATCAGGACCTGAGTCAAAGGCAGATGCTTAACCGATTGCACCACCCAGGTGCCCCAAAAGAAATTATTTCCAATTAAGGTTAAAGTCTTCTTTGACCACCACTCCTAATCCACATTCCCTTCCCTTCCAGGTGCCGGAGGTAACCACTGCTCTGAGTTTGTTGTGTATTCCTGGGGACTTCCCTCCAAGACTGTATGTCTTAGAGAGCTGTCTGTGTTGTAACATGTAGAAGTGGATCCTTCCTGATAACTACTGCATCAAACTCCATGGTGTGCATAAGCCACATCTGATGTAGCAGTTACTGACATTTGGATTGCTTCCAACTTCTTCTAGCCCAACCATGCTACACTAAACATTTTTGTGCCTGTATCTTTGCATTCATGTGAGCATTTTTCTCGCCCCTGAAAGTTGGAATCACCAAGTCATAGGGTATGCAACAGTTTTTAAAATAATTATATCTCAGGTAACCTGATTGTGAACTCTTTTCATTTTTGTAACCTTAAGCACAAGACCCGTCATACAGTATGTCACTGGCGATACGACAGTGAGTAGTGGGGGCTCAGTGAACAGGAATGAACCGATGAATGAAAGATGAATAAATCAGTGGATGCCTTTCAAGTGAATGGATTTGGCTTAGCAATAATTAATATGACAGTTCCTGTCGGAAATGCGAAAACTAATAAGGATCAACCGGAGGGGGAAAAGCTCTCTGAATGACGCCATAAGTGAAGTTGGGCATTAAGTGCATATTCACAAGAGGATTTTTAGGAGATGAAATGGTGTGACTACAGCTTTTAGGGGGCAACACCCATGCCACCGTATCTAACAAAGTAATGATGACAGCACCTGACCTTGGCAAGGACGACATATAAAGCACCATGCTGGGGCCGCGAAGCAGGTGCTTAATGTCCCTTGTTGTATACTGGTACCTGGAACGCCAGCCCTGTTCTTTGTGGGTCTAATGCTGGTCATGAATTCCAAGAACAAATGGACATGAGCGGATGTTTTCTCAAATGTTCTATGATTTTTTTTACCCTTCCCAGTTACTTTGTAAACATTTAAAAACATATTACCCAAGAGGATGCTGATGGAAGCAGCCTGTTGCTGATGTCGGAGCTGTCTCCGGTGCTGGAACACGGCAAGAGGGTACAACGTGCCCCATGAGCACAGCCAGGTGCATATTTGGCTTTTGTCAGCTAAGGGAGTCAGGGTAACAGAAAGGCTCAAGTGCCCCTGGCCTGGGAGTTCGGGGGTCTCAGGTTCAGAGTGGAATATTCTTTTATTAAGTTGGCATTATCGACATTTTGTCCAGAGAATTCTTTGTCGTGAGGTGCTGTCCTGTGTACCGTAGGATGGTTACCAACATCCCTGGCCTCCTCAGTGGATTCCAATGACATTTCCCCAGGTGTGACAACCGAGAACATCTCCAGTCACTGCTCCGTGGCTCCTGGACACAGAACTGCTCCCCGTTGAGAACTACTGCCTTAACTCTACTTTCCTAGTCCCTCTAAAACACTCCTTGAAAATGCTTTGTAGATTCCTTTTCAGCTTTGACATTCGTATTTTCATATTGGCCTAGCATATCTGTTTACAAGGTCAGTTTTACAATAAGTTTCTTAGCCATGTGTTGGATGGCAGGGGCGTTCCCCACGTACCAACAGCCGGCCATGTTTGGGAGCTTGATATGTGCCCAGTGCTGCACTAAGCACTTTGCACTTAAGTCGTTGAATCCACGAAACAGCCCATTGAGTACGTATTATTCTTACCCTCATTTTTCATTTGAGATATTAAGGCACAGAGAGGTTAAGTGACTTGTCTGGGGCTACACAGAGCTCGTAAGTAGTGGAGTCTGGATGTAAACCCAGAATTTTTGACCCAAGAGGCCCACTACATACTAACACAGGGCACTGTCTTTTCTCCTGTTGGAGAGATTGGGAGATTTTGTAGCTAACTAGGATTGAGTGACATCTTAACTTCTATGTTAGAGGCAATTTTTTTTTAGAGATTTATTTATTTGAGAGAGAGAGAGCAAGCCTGGGCGGCCCCCTGTGTCCACTTTCAGCTCGCCAGCAGGAGTGGGGGAAGAATGGTTGGGAGGCACTGAGAACGAGGGCGGCCACAAGAACAGGCACCTGTCAGGTATGGAAGTGTGGGCATTGGCCTCGGAAGAAAAGTTGCCAGAGACATCTCTAGGTTCAGTCAAGAGTGAAGCCTGGTTGAATGTGGGGGTCCGGGGGTCACTGGCGTTGAAGGGCCCGAAGATTGAGGCGAGCAAGGGATACGGCAAGCAAGAGGAAATCAGAGAAATGGGGTTTTTCTAAAGGCAGGTCGGGATGTAAAGCTCAGGAACACATTTCCTGGAAATCTGCAGCTTTAAGCTGCTGCTTGCTGGTGACTGATAAGCGGGCTGCATGTGTGATTCAGAGTGAAGGGCTTTTTCAAGTGGCCTGGAAGGAAGCCACCTGGATTAGCAGCAGCCAACAGCCAGTCCTCAATCCTTGACATGGTGCCTCTTTATTTTTTATTGGGATTAAAATGGTATTTATTACACTAGTTCTCTCTAGGTGTGTCTCTCTGCAGTGTTTCTGTTTTCTGTCTTAACTACTGTCCCTTCTTGAAAGGTAGTATTTGGAAACTCGGAAGCCAAGAATTGACAGCTGTTTTCTCTGCTTTCTGTGATCTCATCCCTAACCTGAGGGAATAGTGTGGAATGTCTGGACGATTGAATGGAAGAAGGTCAAGAAGTAGAAGAAAATACCGTAGTTCCATGTGAATTCTAGTATCTTTTTTAAAAAATTTCCTTAAAAACGACAATGGGAATTTTGATAGGGATTGCACTGAATCTGTAGATTGCCTTGGATAGGCTTGACATCTGAACAATATCAAGTCTTTTGATCCATGAGCAGAGGATGTCTTTCCTTTTTTTGTCTTTTTGTTCTTTTGCCCATGTGTAGTACTTTTCAGTGTGTCTCTCTCACCTTCTTTAAGTTTAAAAAAAAGGAAAGAAAATCCTGTGAACAAAAAACATCATTTAATACATTAAGCTACATTTTTATTCAAAGGCTGTGTTATTAGAGGGGCCACAAAGAATCGTGCTGGGAAGACGTCTTGTCCTAAACCACTGTCTGAGCTAGCCCCCCCACCCCCGCCCTGTCTGCACCCAAGTGCCTTTGTTTACAGTATCCTCTCTGCTTGGAGTTTCCTTCCCCCATCGCTCCTGCCAAATTCCTACCCATCCCTTAGGGCCCAGCTCAAGCACCCCTTTATGTGACGCCTTCCTCAATCGCTGCAGTCAGTATATTGTGCCTCTGTGATCCCACTCTGTCCTTAAGCCTTGAGTGATGGTTATTTGTACTCATGTCTTCTCTCCCCTATAGGATGTAAACTCCATGAGCCTGGGTCCCATCCTATGGCTGGGCTTATCTCTGATGAGGCTTCGATTCATGAAAGTACCCATGTAAGTCCTGCGGTAGCAAGCAACAGAAACAGACACGGGTTAGCTTAAGTGAAAGGTGGGATTTAGTAGAATAATACTGGAATATCAAAGAATTAGCAACACACATGAGCCACCAAGGCCCCATAAGGGCAGCTCTGGGACCCACGCATAGCAGCAGCATTCAGAGCCCTCCTCTCCAGAGCCCCACTGGGAGCATGACTCCATTCCTCTGGCCCCAGGTGATATGTCTTTTGGTTCCTAGGAAGTAAGCTTAATGTTCCTGGGAAGAAACACTTTACTTTTTACTTTTTTGGCCTGGTGCCATCCTGGATCAGCCATCATGGCGGCCAGGGGCAGAGAGTCACGCAATACAGAGGATGTTGAGACCGTGTCTGTGTATCCAGGGATACAGCCAAGGGGAGAGGGGTTGGAATTTCCAGCCTTCAGCAGCTCTTCCTGTAGGCACCAGCTGATTCATAATAGGTAATAGAAATAAATGATAAAACCAGACACTTTCAGAGTTGGAAAGAACCTTGCCTGTGAGCTAACCTAACGTACTCCTTTTATAGAAATAGAGATGGAGGTCAGAGGTCTCCCAGCCTCCCTCAGGCAGAGCTGTGTTTCATCTAGCACCTCCCAGCTCTGTGCCCACATGCTGCCCCAGACCTCCCACTGTCCACTCGTGTCAGCATCGCCTGACACGTGTCAGCATCGACCCTCATTGCTTTGTGCATCTCCTTTGGCTCTGTCAGCTCGGGGTATGGAGCTAGAAGCAAGTGCTGCTTTGTTGGATTGTATCAGCTGGGATCAACTTGCTTGACTCTTGTGACGGGCCTGAAATTTCGGCGGATGGACCACTGTTTGGGAAAGTTGGCGATAGGCCCTCAGTAATCCTGCCCAAGCCTCGTGTCATCTCCAGCTCCTCCACACCTCACATCCTCAAAGCCCCCTGTTCTTCCCTGGCTCACCAGCTGCCTCCCACCTACAGCTGTGACCACCCAGGCCCTGGCCTGCACCCCAGTCCCTCCCCTTCTCACCCCAATACAAAAGCTTTCATGAGACGCTTGCATTCCCTGACTATAGCAGAACTCTGTTTAGAAGAAAGCTTACCTTTCTAACTCCAGAATTTTCATGAGCTATTTAACAATAATGATTTGTCATTGATTGTGGACAGTTTTCTATACATTCATCCGGCATGGAAAGTATGCTTTCCCCCCCTCCTTTTTTTTTTTTTTTTTAAGATTTTATTTATTTATTTGACAGAGATAGAGACAGCCAGCGAGAGAGGGAACACAAGCAGGGGGAGTGGGAGAGGAAGAAGCAGGCTCATAGTGGAGGAGCCCGATGTGGGGCTTGATCCCATAACGCCAGGATCACGCCCTGAGCCGAAGGCAGACGCTTAACCGCTGTGCCACCCAGGCGCCCCTGCTTTTCCCCTTTTATGGTTGTTCAAAACCTTAAGATTTTCCTCCCAGCTTACTCTCCTTTCGTATAACTGTTGCGTAAAATGTATGCAGTATTCTTAAATGATGCTGTCACCTCTCACTCAAGGGAAGAAAAAATGTGCCAGAAAGCACTCACTGTTTGTTCTGGGGAACAACTAGGATGTTTGGTAGCTGGCATTTTGTTGACCCCATAGGGAGTTTAATCACTTAATTTGACTTATTGAGTAATATTATTGGTTATGCTTTGTTGTGTTTGGCCTATATGCCAAAGAGACGCATGACAGAAGTTTAAAACTTGAGTTGAACCACCTCTTAAAGCAGGTTTCTTCACCTCAGCACTGTTCACACTTTGGGGGGCTGTCCTGTACATCATGTGATGTTCCCCAGCATCCCCGGCCTTTGTTCATTAGATGCCAGTAGTACCCCCTCCCCACTGTGACAACTCAAACTGTCTCCTGATATTACCAAATATTCCCTGGCGGCTAACACCACTCCTGATTGAAAATCACTGCCTTAGGAACATCTAATATGGATTGTCCTGATGACACATCATTAAACAACATTCTGTTTCATCTCAGCCTTTCCTCAGTAGGACTAGCCCTTAATCGAAGGATTGCCAATTTATTGGTTATCAGACATGGCTCCTTTAGCTGCACCTAAATCTCCCTAAAAATTAATACCTAGGTGATCTAGCTTATAGATCTATCTGTTGTTACTGTCCCTTATGTGATCCCTCTTTCAGAGACTAATACACTCTGAGGTTAAAAAATTTTTTTCCAAGATTTTATTTATTTATTTATTTGAGAGAGAGCACGAGCAGGGGGAGGGGCAGAGCGAGAGGGAGAGGCAGACACCCCAGTGAGCAGGAAGCCTGATGTAGGGCTCATGTGGTGATGTGGGGATGGAGGTGGGGCTCAAACCCAGGAATCCGGAATCATGACCTGCACCAAAGGCAGACTAGTAAGCAACTGAGCCACCCAGGCGCCCCCTGGAGGTCAAACTTTTTTAAAGTTTCTTAATCTGTAAAACTGATAATCAAAACCTGCATTAAGGAATTTTGGCTAATAGACCTGAAAGAGCAGCACAGAATAACTTGATCTTACACCCTAAGTAGACAGAGGGGCTTAGGGAAAGAGACTGGAATGATTCCATACTTCTAAGTTAAAGATTACAGACATTCTGTCGTGACTTGACATGGATTTCAGTCAACTAAGGAGCTCATATGAGATTGCTAAATAGGGGACAGATGAGACTGTGACATGGAAGCTGTGTTAGTTCATGTGTGGTTTTTTCCTAGAGCAGAGAAGCCAGAGAAGAGAGGGGCGGTAGAGGTAAAGCCATCAACAGAAAGGAAAGAGCCCTCTGTTTGGCCCTGGGACTAGAAGAGTCCTTTCAGCTCTACAATCTTGGGTTATAACAGAAACATCTAGGGTCACCGGAAAAGAAATTGTGGGGGAGTATATATGAGGATTACACACATCTATGTGCCTTCACAAATTAGCCAGTTTACAAATCATATCATCATTAACACATGTTTCTATTGAATTAAAATCAGTGATATCCCTTGAAAAAGTCCTCTTTTTTTGAGCTTATAACAAGACGAATATCCTCCCTTTCTTATATTAAATTTTGTTTCTTCAAGTTATTTTTTCCCTCTGAAGTTGAACAGATCCCATGAACCATTGTCCTAAATGCTGGATAAGTCTTAAACAGATCAACTGCTGAGAGCTGGCCTCTTAATTTACAAGCTGGTTGAGCATGTTCTGGTGTGTCCCGTATGATAGAACCACATGGAGTTCGGACGACCTTGCTTCATGAGGTGCAGCTTGAAAGACACATGGGGTGACGTTATTTGGCAATTAGAACAGTCAAGTACTCAAGGGAGAAGGAAACTGCCAATGATGGTTTCCAGCTCTGGAGCACTGACTGTGTGCCAGACACAGGGCTTCACACGTTAGGCTTCATTATCCCCATCTTACAGGAAACAGAGCTCAAAAGGAGTAAGTAACTTTCCCAAAGAATCCGCACTCTAGTTTCCAAGCTCTTAAAGCCGTTTGCTGTCAGTGGATGGTGGAAGGTGGATACGTGTGCCTGCGCGTATGTGCAATTGACGTGAATAGGGATAAAAGGCTGCAAAAGACGTCGAAGCAGGGAGTGCCCTGGCAGATGAATAGGCACGATCATGTCTCCACACGCAGGTCCTGGTAAGCAGGAGTGCTCGTGATTATAGACTTTTCTACTTTCTTCTATCACTTAGGATACGAGTGAAATTCAAGATATCTCTGGCTCTCAGCAAGTCATGCTTGGATGCCAAGAAAAAGATGAGCCATGTTGCTGTCTGAGGAATTGGTACAGGAAGCAGGCATCACCCAGGAAATCACAGCTTCCTTGGGGAAGGTAAGTTCGTGTGTCTTCCCATGACACATGTATTGTAATGTGGACAGCTCCTCATATCATAATCATACAGTTATACTAAGCATCATGTTTTTCTAAAATTATGATCCAGGTGGTGACAATCTGTGGTCCAGATGCTGCCAGGAGTTGACTGCAGGCACAAGAGGGGAGTTTCAGACAGGTCAGTGAATGCGCATGTATCTCAGAGGAAGGGGTTGTTGTCTGTGTCAATATTTGAGGAAGTTCTTCCTGGTGCCTGAAACACTGCCTGGAGAGTGAACTCTAGATTAGCTGGCATCCTGTTAACCAGAATTCTCGCCACACTGTCACTTCTGAGCATCAGTTCCCCAAATGCGATTGATGGTTATGATGAAGATGTTGTAGGATTTCAGGGGAGCCTTATAAATCACCCACGAATGCTTAAATGAGGTTTACCAACACGTTAGGGCTTAATTCACTTTTTTTTCTGGTTTTAAATTCTTGAAAATAGGTATTCTGGGGATAAAACATATACAGTGAGTCTCTCTAAGCTGCTCAGTGGCAGAATGAGCCTCTCCACTTGGTGGGTTTATTTGAATTTGCTCCAATGTTCAGAAACCAGTCCCAGAGCTCTACTTTTATCATTACAACCATGAAGATCAAATCATAGAATTGTAATTTTGAAGGAAATATATGGTGATTCTTGGTAGGAATACGGGGAATTGCCTGTTGTTCATCTTTACTAAGGGGATAAAAACGAAATACAATTGAGGGGCTGGAAGTGCACAGCCTGAGTCATTGTGACAAGATGTGGAATTTAAGGGTCTGATGTACGGGCTCGGGTGTCACACACCCATCTGAGTGAAGTGCATTGTTTATATTGATTTCCATATGAATTAAAAAAGACACACTTGACCATGACTACAAAAATAGGTTAGCAGCAGGGATGGTACTGAATGGCGATGAAATGCTGAGTATTAAATCATACCAGGGTGGGGTTGAGAGAGACTGATGAAGTGTCCTTGTATCATTGACCAAGGAGAGTAAAGAACCCCAGTTTGCAGCCTCGGGGGCTTAGAAGCATAATCCTGGCTGATTCCCTAATTGTTTTCCCTTTACAAACACTGGAAGATAAATGTGTGCAGTAAGAACAGCTACCTCAGTTCATGTGAGGCCACTTGGTGTTTCCAGGCCCAGCAAAATGGGACTGCAGAGCCAGCAGGGTGGGCCATAGAAACATTCACAGAGGATCCATATTTTTCTCTTGTGTCATTTGAATTGGGAGCACGACTGAACGTTGAGAGGCTCCAGTCAGGACTTCCAGGTGCCAGTTCCACAAGCACCGAGCTTAGAGGTTGCCATTTCATCTAGACAATAAGTGAAAAGCTGAACAGACAGAAATATCAATAATTCTTCTTGTATTTGTAAGAGGGGGAGGATACAGGGCAAACCCCTGCTCCCAGACTGAGGAGACAGGTGAATACAGGGTGTCAGAGAGCACAGACTCCCAAGCAGAAATCACCACAGGAGCCAGGGCCCGGGTACGAAAACTTGAACTGTAACTGATGAATTGCTAGAGACTCAGTGTGGACAAGTATGAGAATTAAAAACTCCTGACTCATAGGGGGTGCCTATAATATTCTGAGATTTACCTCCAGGAGCTTGACCAGATTCCCACCACAAATACGGGAGAAAAAAAATCCCCTCAAGGAGTTCTGGCAGAGGAAGGGGAAAAAGAACCTTTGTGAAATGTACCAGAGCATTCTGTTCTTAATGAGCCTGCCCACGGGGAAATTTAGTTAGCCAGAGCCTAAGCCGCTGGGGTCTAAGAGCCTAACTGAGTCGGGTGAAGGGAAACACCCAAATCTAGCCCTCTCTAGCCCTCCTATTTCACCTAAGGGGGGAGGAAAAAATACTGAGAAACACTTACGAAGTTCACAGATCAGAAGGCACAGGCTCACTGAAAGACCCGGTGTTAAAATTGTAGAAATGTACACCCCCCCAAAAATCCCTGAGTAATCATTTAGGCCACCTGCATTTTTTTCAAGTAAGGTTAATATGTAAACTATCTCAACTAAAATATTTAAAATATGTTGCTGAAGAAGATTCCACAGTCTGTCCTGGCGACAGTTCTAGGATCAGCCAGCATCCCTTTTCCCGCCCTCTTTAGATTTCCTTCCTGCCATCTGTCTCTTGGTATGTTCACCTTTAAACCTGCTCCCAGTTAATGTGGTCATGTCAACCACTCGATGTGAGTCAGTGAGTTACCTGTCCTGAGCTGTTTGAATTTTGTCTTTAGTCTAAATATTAAATAAAAGTTTATTTCTCCTGTAGGGGAATTTCAGACATGTATGAGCAGGAAGAAGTTGTTTCAGGGGCATTCTTCCATCTGAAATCACTTATTTAGGAAGCTGCCAATTTGCCCATGGATAACATTGGCCCTATTGATGGCTGTTTGAGAACCTTCTGTTGTTCACAGCATTGGATTCAAACCAAGGCTTTTTTTACCTCATGTCACAAAATGGCAGCCACTGGAAAGCAAGGTTCCATGCTTCCTCATTCATGTTCAGCAGGAGAGAGAGCATTAACCTGTCCTTTTTTTTTTTTTT